>NW_026112280.1:0-105000 GCF_024679095.1 Eriocheir sinensis
GTCAGTACCATACACAACACCATCACCATCACCACCATCTACCAACACCCTGTTTCACATCTCGGAAGCATCTCATCATCATCATCATCATCACCACTCTGCATTCACTCCTTCGACGTAATTCAAATGGATTTACCGGACCGCTAATGATTCCCAATTATAATCCTAATAATAGACGAGAAATTTGGATCACAGATATAATGCCTTCCATTAGGGAATATGTCTCGCCCTTAAGCAGTTTCCTCGAGAAAGCTAATGAAGAACCTACACCGACCCAAACTTACACACACACACACACACACACACACACACACACACACACACACACACACACACACACACACACACACACAAGACTAAAAACCTTTCTCTTCCCCCTTCTACACACACCGCACACCAACACTCATCTTATCTATATCAAAACACGTCCACACTGCACGTTCCTGTACATCCTGAGCTCTTTCAACCCCAAGACATTCACATGCCACACTCATACTCGTCTTAGGTAGAGAATCACACCCCACTCAAAGACACTGCAGCACGCCTTCGATAGAAACATCCACGCACACACACCAAAGGATGTTTAGGGCATATACACACACACACACACACACACACACACACACACATACACACACACACACACACACACACACACACACACACACACAGGCCAGGCCGTATAGCCCTCGTGCCCAATTTTCCGGCGATGTGGGATTAATCAGACCTTCACTGAGGCAGCCACGTGAAGGGAGACTTACAAAAAGGGATTACACGGGCGAAAACGTGATGTGGGTTTGGTCGGCATGAATGGGATTACAGGCGAACCGACACCCACACCACTGTCTCGACAGCCCCGCCGCCTCTCCGATGGCCGAGTCAAGGAGATCTCCGGCGAGAGGCGAGGAAGCGGCCGAATGGGAAGCGAATGACGAGAGTAAGATATAGAGAAGGGGGAGAGAGAGGAGGCGAGAGAGAGAGAATCAGATAGAGAGAGACAGGATGAAGCCATAGCTGAATGAGGGTTAAACAATACGAGTTGATGAGATAATAAGGCGAGAAGGACAAGGAAGAAACCCTTTGTGAAGAATATTGAGGGATAAAAAAAGACGTAAAGCAGTACCAAATGTTAAGCCGTAGTAGGAAAGAAAAGGATGAAAATGAAAGTAAGAAAACGAAGAGTTGGGTAAATGAAGAAGATACCAAAGGGATGATTTTGAGAACGCGTAGATGTGGAAGGAAAAAAGTTCAGGAAAAGTAGGTAGAGTAGGAAAAAAGGAATGTTGGAAAAATAAAAGGAGCGGAAAAGAGGAAGGAGGGTTGGGGAAACACAGGTGGAGCAAAAGAAGGTTGGGGAAACGAAAATAAGGAAAGGGAAAGATTGTGAAAAGATGGCACTTAAATAATACCTTAAACTAGAAAGAATTGAGGTATATTCAAGAAAACAAGTACTGCGAATGGAACTACTGGGTGGGAAAAATGGAAGCAGACAAGAGAGAAAATGTGAACAGGAAGGATGGCAAACGTAACTATTTAAACAAAGCCTAAAACAAAAAAGGAAAGAGGATGTATACAGAAAGACAAAGGAATTCAAATGAGGTGGCAGGTAAAACAAAACAGGAGACCGAGGAAGAAGGGAAGAATGGATAACGTAAAAAAAGGAAGATAAGATAAACTAAAAAACTGCTAGAGCAGACCACAATAACGCATAACACAACACCGGTCCCATTTAACCAAGGATAACAACAACACTACTGCAGAGAAAAGAAAGTAAAAAATAGAAGGCAAAAAAATTGGAAGAGCAAAGACACGCTGGAAAAAGCATACATGGGAGGCAGTGTGGGCTGCAGCGGTGTTTCAGGAGGCTGGAGTGGGGGAGGAGTGCAAAGGAAGCAGGGAGCACTTGCGCAGGGTGCCAGGGTGAAGGAAGCCGGGTGTGGGGTGAAGGGAACAGGAGAGAGAGAGGGAGAGGCTGGCGGGGGTAGCAAAGAGGAAGAAAACCGGTAGGAAAACATGGGAAAATGGGGGAAGTGGGGGGGCGTTGGGGCGAGGACGAGGTGGGAGGAAAGAGAAGAGAGGCTGAGGAGAGGGAGATAGATAGAAGAGATAAAGACAGGTGAAGAAGATGGGAGAAGAAAGCTACGTGGAAAGGCGTGAGAGTGTGAGGGAAGGAATGAAAAGTTAAGTGTGGGCGCAACGGAGAGAGAGAGAGAGAGAGAGAGAGAGAGAGAGAGAGAGAGAGAGAAAAGGACAGAGACGAAGATAGATAGAGAGAGCTAAAGATAGAGATAAAAGAGATAAGCCAGGTGAAGAACAAGGAAAAGGAAGATAGGAGGCAAGAGAGTGAGGTTGTGAGGGAGAAGGCAAGGAGGTAGAGTGAGATGAGAGGAAAGAGACGAAACTGAGGAGAGGAAAAGGAGAAATAATAGATGAAAAGCGAGGGGAGAAAGAAAGCTATGTAAAAAGACGTGATATTATGAGGTGAAGATTAAGGAGAGAAAGACTAAGAGTGAGAGAGAGAGGAGGTAGGGTGAGGTAGGAAGAAGAAAATTATAAAGTCGGGTAGCAAACAGGGCCAAAGAAAGAAAGGAAGGAAGGAGAGAAAGGCTGAAGGTGGGAACAAGGAGGAGCATAAAGTCAGGTGGTGTAGAGGGTCAAAGGAAACGAGGTGGAGGCAGGTGGAAGGGAGGAGGCAGGAGGCTGAGGAGGCGGAGCAAAGAGGATTAAAGCTGGGTGGAGTACAGGCTCAGCCGCACACAGTTGAATCAAGGAAAGTAAACTGGAGCAATTCATATGCTTGCCTTTTGGCGGACGTGTGAGGCGTGGGCGAAAGGCAGAGCGAAAAAGAACCTCTGAATAAAAAGTATATTTGCTCGCATCGGCTCGCTACAGTGCGCCATTCGGCCAGGCTCGCATGAAAGGCTGGCAACTGCAAATATGTTCAACCCTGCACAAGTGCCTGTTAACGCAAGCCATTAAACTACATTAATAACGACACACACACACACACACACACACATAGATAAGAAAAGCACACACACACACTAACAACCACCCTTACACACACACACACACACACACACACACACACACACAAAACCCCGCTCCCCCCCACACACAACTCCGCATATCTCCTCCACACACACAACCTCCTCCACCCCCTCCACACTCACACGCCTGGCTTCCCGCAGGTGTGGAGGTAATGAAGTGTAGTGTTGGCTAATATTAACGAGACTTGCTTTACCTGTGTCCACCTGATTTAGTTATTTCCAGGCGGAGGCAGAAGGAAGAGTAGGAGTGAAGGCGAGAGGGAGAAGGTAGATGGGAGAGAGAAGGGAGGAGTGGAGGAACGGGAAGAAGGTGAGAGAGGAGAAATGAAGAAGGGAGGAAGAGATGGAGGGATGAAGGAGGGAGGAGGGAAAGGGGCGCCTCCGCAGGGATGGGAGGAGATGAATATGACATGAACATACGCAGGGAGAGCCTAGGAACAGGCATAACACCTGTGCTCGCTTCCTCTTCACCACCACCACCACCACCACCAACTAGTTTATCTTCCTTTAACATCATATACCTTTTATTCATTACCATCACCACCATCACCACCACAAGTACTACCACTACTACCAACACCATCAACTAGTTCTTCCTTTAACATCACATACCTTTAATTCATTACTATCATCCGCCTTGCCACCACCACCACCACCACCTCTACCACAATCTACTTCGTCTACCTTCACCATCACATACTTTCTCTTCACTATCACTATTCACCTTGATACCACCACCACCACCACTACCAACATCTCATTTGTTCACCATCATCACCACAAACTCTATTCTTCATCACCACTACCACCATCACCACTGCTAATCACTTACTTTTCTACTTCAATGGCACTCCACACCACAATCATCATCACCAACATGCATTATTTTCACCATCATCATTAACATCAACCTTTCATTCATCACAACCATCATCATCATCATCATCATGTTACTACTTCTCCAACTACCCCTGAACCTCTCCTCTCCTCTCTCTCTCTCTCTCTCTCTCTCTCTCTCTCTCGCTGACAAGGACATTAGGGTAAGCGACGGGAAATATTCATGAACGACCTTCCCTTCCCTCAGTACACCCTCATTCCTCAACGTCTCGCAGTCTCCCATTCTACTTACGTGACTCGGAAGGACTTGACCAACTCTCCTTAAGTATGTGAGAGACGGAGATGGACGGAAGGGGAGAGATGAAGAATGTAGAAGGAAGATGCTGGCGCTGAAGGACGCAGTGGTGGTGGTGGTGGACTAGCATGAGTTATATAATAGTTGTAGAAGGGTTCATACGTGGTAGAAAGTAAGTGGAGTAGGAGAAGGAAGAAGAAGGGGAGGAGGAGGAGGAGGAGGAATAGGAGGAGGAGAAAATATGCATTCAGGTGAAAAATTCATTTAATTAGGCCCTCCCAAGGCGCGGCGTAGCCCTGTCTAACGCGAGCATAAACAAAATTCACACACTTTTTACTTTCACTCCGTTATTTTTCACTACATCGTCAGGTGATCGGAACGTGTTTAATTAAGACGACACGTGGCCTGACCAACACACGCCGAGCCCTCCTTCCCCTCCCTCCTGAACCGCCTGTAGGAGTCAAATATCCTCTCACTTGGTTGATTTGAATTCCAGGAAGTCGGTAGAAGTAGTTCCGCTGTATGCTTTATTCTACCTAGATTCACATAACATAAATACAGGGAAAAGAAGGATACAAGGCAGGAAAAAATAATATACAAAAGTAGTTCTGTTATGTGATATGATGAGAGGAAGCTGGATAGGAGGAGAACATTAGTCAAAGGCACTTGATATAATTCACTCTGTTTTCTTTACAGGAGAAATATTATGAACAGGTTACTAATCCGTGTTATAGTTACGATGCTGGGTAGACAAAACGGAAGCTTACAGAAGGCTAACTTTTTAATACATGAACAATTAACCTGCAAGTCTACGGTTCTCTCGTCTCATATTGAAATTCAGTGTCTCCGATTTTACTGAATATTCTTTTTACTTGCAACCTTTTCAGCATCACTAAAAATACCGCATCAGCCCTAGTTCCCTTATCGCCAACGCTGAGACAAGGATAGACATGACTGACAAGCCTCAATAATCTCTGCTAGGTTGTCACAGCACTCTCCCAAGTAACCAGCAGCCGATCACCTTCCCGCCATCTCCTTCACACTGACCCAACACATCTCTATAAAAATTGATTTATTTTTCCTCCCAGTCAACTCTATACCCAGGCTAATGAAGGCAAATGCATGATGAACCTAATGATACTTACTCTAAATCATCCACGGCTTGCACGCAGCCACCGGTCTACCACCTTCCCAACTATCTCCCTACATATCGGCACACAAATACATTCACACGCGCACACACCCCAACACACAAAAACATAACCATCCGCCCACCCACCCAACAACACCAACACCTACACCCACACCCGCCCACACACACAAAAACACAAACACCCGCCCACCCACCCAACCACACCCACACCTACACCCACACCCACCCACACACACATAAACACACCACCCCAACCAACGCCTACAGCAGAAATGTAAAAGTGAGGAAAGCTAACCACAGAGCCACGCGATCATGAGTTTAAATCAATTTTTTCAAAAGAGAAAAAAAAACATAAACACTCAAAGCACATATTCACTTGCAAAGATAATGAAGAAGAGCTCTATTACCCTGAGAGTTTCGAAATATATATATATATATATATATATATATATATATATATATATATATATATATATATATATATATATATATATATATATATATATATATATATATATATATATATATGTGTGTGTGTGTGTGTGTGCGCGCGCGCGCGTGTGCGTGCGCGCGTGCGTGCGTGCGTGCGTGCGTGCGAGCGTGCGTGTGTGTGTGTGTGTGAGTGTGTGTGTTCCCTGGTTGCTGCGTGCTGCGGATGAGGGCAGCTATACGGGGCGGTTGAGGAGGAGGAGGAGGAAAGGGGAGCAAAGAGGGAAGAGAAGAACAGACAAAAGAGTGAAATAACAAGCAGATGAGGATTGACAGGAAAAAAAAAATATAACAAACACCAAAGGAAAAAGAAAAGGGGAGAGAGAGAGAAAGGGTGAGAAAACGGTATAGAGAAGAGAAAAATATAAAGAAAGAAAACGTATGGAACAGAGAAAAAGAAAGAGAAGGAGAGGAAAGGCTGGGAAAGAGGCCGAGAAAGAAATAGGTGCGTGGATTTAAAAAGAGTTAGAGGGAAGGAAAAATGGCTGAGAACTTGAAAAAAAAATGGACTAAAAGCTAGGAAAAGAAAGCACGTACTGGTTCAGGTATGCCCCGGACAGGGAGGAAAAATAATGTATGGAAAAAGAGAAAAAACAAAACGAAAATTGTAGAGGAACACAAAAAAATGCACTAGATAAAAAAAAAAATTAAAATGTGGTGAAATACAGAAAATACTAAACAGTGGAAATATGTAAGATATAAATAACCCCATGATTAGACATAAAAAATAGATGAAAAAGAAAATTAAATACGAGGATCAGACGGTGCAGCAGTGAATAAGAGGAACATAAAGACTGATATGTGAAAAAGAATAAAAGAAAATAGCGAAAAAGACTAGGAATGATTACAGAAAACATTGAGATGCTGAAAAGACGTTATAACATTAAGAAAACAAAGGTGTAGATACAGAAAGCTGAAATAACAACAACAAAAGAATAACAGCAATAACAATGACCATCCCCGAGAAATTAGCAAACGTATAAAAGTGGAGAGAGAGAACACCTTAGAAGAAATAAATGAGAATAAATTACCTAAATCCATCCTAAATCTTACATAGTGAAGTCCGAAAGAGCGAGAAAAAAACAGAGAAAAAAAAAGTATGCGGGGAAAAGAAAAGTAACGAAAATTGAAAAAAAGACAACTCAAAATAATCTTCTCTTTTTCCACTGCAAATTATAATGTCCATATGGGGTCGCTATTCCTTAGGCGCCCCCTTCATTTAGACATACCATCTTCATCTGTCAAAATCATTACTCCGAGGATCTCTTCAATGCCACCCTTTTATCTCTTCCTTAGACCTTCCTCACCTTCTTTCATTGTTCTACTTCCCCATCTTTTCAAAATATATATCCCTCTTCTTCTCCTTATGTCCAGACTACTGCAGCTTCCTATTCTGTGTCTTCTCTGAGACCTTGCCATCCTTCACCAATGGCTTTCAACGCTCTAAACTATCTCTTCAGCCCACAGAACACGACGCAAGTAAACAAAATAAGTCGAAGAGAAAGAACAAATTGCATGTTATTAATAAACCAGCGGACGTTGGGAATAGAAATAGATAGGGACATTTTATTAAATACTACAGAATTGTTGAAAAATATAGTAATAAAAACATTATAATAATAACACCACCACCATCACCACCAATAACAACAACAACAACAACAACAACAACAACAACAACAACGAGCAAAAACATTGGCAACAACAAACAGTGAAAAAAAAAAAACATTCGTCAAGCTAATAACATACGCGAAAAGAATACTTGTACACACACACACACACACACACACACACACACACACACACACACACACACATACGCACACACACACACACACACAATAAAACGAAAAAGAAAGAAACTCGGGCACACAAATTGGACTGTAAAATAAACGAGGACGGAGGAAAAAGCTCACTAATGAAGTGGAGGACAAATTCAATGAGAAGAGGGAGAGGGCGGAGCTCCAAGCAAACACACCGCAAGGAAAAAGAAATAAAGAAAAAAAGAGAGAGGGAGAGAGGGAAGAGAAGCAGAGGAGGGGAGAGGAAGAGAGAAGAGGAGCCAGGGTGGGTGGGTAGGGGAATATGGAAAGGGAGAAGGAGAGGGAGACGGAGGGAGGGTAAAGCGAGTGGGAGTGAAGGGAGGAATGAAAAGAAGCGGATTGTTCATAGCACGGCGGACAGCAGGCAATTTCACACACACATACGGGCGCGTTGTGGTGCGGGTCGTGGCGGGGCATCATGGGGCTTGGGCATTATGGTACGGGGCAGAGATGAAGACTACTCTGGATGGGACTGACAAAAGGCCAACGAAAGGAAAACTAAAGAGACAGGGCAAGGAATGGGAAGACGCAGGGTGGAGCTAACTGCGGGTGGGGAGAGAAGACGTATGGGACAAAGGAGAAACGGAGATGAAGACAGAAAGTGGACTGATTGATTTATTGGAGTCTGCAGTCATGGCGCCTCAACTACAGTGATCATATGGTGCCGAGACAGAAAGAGGGGTTAGTTTCGTGAAGGGATGGCCCAAAATCAGTAATCGGGGTTCGTGACGGAAGGGCGTAAGGGAAGCGGGACGGAAACGTGAAGGAACGGTTGGGGACACGGACGATAAGGACACCAGACGTAAGAGGAGGTGGGACAATGACAAAGGAATCAGCGTTTGTGACGAATAGGATGGCAGGATCGGAACAACAGAGAGTATAACCGGAGATGTTCACGGGATGGGACGGGTGCAGGCATATGACAAGGACAGCCTGGGACGGGGACGAGGAGGGGGTGGTGGGGCGCCGGTCATGATGCAGTGCCGGTAATCGGACGTATCCACGCACCAATCTGCACAGCGCTGATGGCCTACCCGCAGCAGTGCCGGGGCCAGGAAGGGAGGGAGCAGTAAAAAGATGATGTAAGCCAAAATGTTTATATCTGCTTTGTCGCATATTTTCCTTCGTTCTTTATTTTTATCTTAATTACTTTTTTCCCGGTAGCAGCGATGGGCCAAATTTGTGACTTTACCGTGTAGCAGCGATGGGCCAAATTTGTGGCTTTACCGTGTAGCAGCGACGGGCCATATTTGTGGCTTAACCGTGTAGCAGCGACGGGCCAAATTTGTGGCTTTACCGTGTAGCAGCGACGGGCCAAATTTGTGGCTTTACCGTGTAGCAGCGACGGGCCAAATTTGTGCCATGATATAGCCCCCCCAAAAATAGATAATACATAATCTGATCACAAATACTTTTATATATATTATGAAATGGTTTGTGTAAGTGGTGATTCTTTCTCACTTTTCTCGCTTAGAGGGACCATTAAGAAACATGATCCTCGCTGCTACCGGATTAAGAATAAGATTATAATACTAAAATAGATGCATGCAGTATTCTAAAAATGTCCTTCCCATATACTGACGAAATACAGCTTTAAATGTTTTATGTGTTCTCACCGTTCACCATCCAGAAACCAAACACCCTTCATGTCAGTTACGTGCTTGATAAGAGTAAATATGTGATCCTACTGGCGAAACAAAGCTCTTCTCTCCTCATCAAGACAAGGGAAACCACCTCGTAGCTAAATACAAGAAGCCCTGCCTGACCCACCTAGAGAAACGCAGTGCTCTCCTCACTGATAAAAGATCTCATATACGAGAGACCCCGCCAGAGAAACTGCTCCTTTATCCTCACTGATACCACAAAGACCTCCTCACAGATACAAAGGGCCCGCCTCAACCTCCTGGCGAAACGCAGCTCTTTCCTTCTCACTGATACAACGAAATCTTTTCTTCACTGAGACAAGGGAGAGAAAAATAAACCTAAATTAACTTAACGACCAGTAGTCAGCCACTCGAGTCCCATCTCCCGCCAGCCGTCGCTCGATTACCGGTCCTCCGCCTCGCCCTAACGACCCGTCAAAGTCTCGCCCCGCGGCAGTAGAGGGCGCGCAGAAGCCCCGCCGAGGCCGCTCCCGCCCCGCCGTCGGTTAATGAAGTGGCAATTACCATTAAGTTTTACCGAGAAAGATGTCGTTTTGCATAGATTCACGAGAACCGCGTCACCTCCGCCCCCCAAGAGTGCCGCGCACCGAGGCTGTGAAGGCGCGAAACACAGCGTAAAGATGCCAACACACACACACACACACACACACACACACACACACACACACACACACACACACGACCTTCGACCCCCCCCCCCCCCCCCTCACACACAACACGCTCGCACACAAAGCCAGGAAGACAGTCCACCTAACAGCCACCTTCCTCCCCACATTGTTCCTCCAAGAGACTACCAAAGAATGTATAATACGAATAAGGCAAGAATATAAAAATGTATGTAAATTACTCCAATTACTGAGGCGAGCGGGCGGGCGGACGGCGGGTTCCCGAGATGGAGAAAATTGGCAGGGGCGGTGGCGGCGGCGGCGACGGGCAGGGCAGGAAGGGCGGGGCAGGGAGGGAAGTCAGATTAGGCAAATTGGTGTGATCACTTGGCCTCGTCTTCCGCCGCGTCGTTAGTCAAGTCTTTGAAGTTTTCCAGAACAGAACGGAACGACGCCAGAGAGACCGCGGCGGAAGGGAAGTGAGGGAGGGACGAAGGGAGGGAGGGATGGGCGGGTCCGTAAGGGGCAAGTGATGGGTGAAAAGGGGATTGATGGGTGACTAGTGGGAGTGACGGAGTAAAAGGTTTATATAGAAAAGAGTGACTGGTATACGATGAAAAGGTGGTAGTAATGGAGGGAAGGATGGACGGGTTTGTAAGGGGCAAGTGATTGGTGAAAAGGAGTACGATGCGTGAATTGTGAGACTGACACAGAGGGAAAGGTGTATATAGAAAAGAGTGAATAGTATACGAAAATAAAATGATAAGAAAAGAGACGTACGGGTTTGTAAAGGGGCAAGTTATGGGTGAAAAAGGGGATTGATAGGTGAATGGTGTAAGTGACGAGGGAAGGTTTACAGAGAACAGAACGGATGGGATAGAGAAAAAGGACGAGAGCCAAGCAAAGAGAATATGGGATGGATGAAGAGAAGGTACAAAGGAATGAAAAGGAAGACTAATGAACATAGAAAACGATAGTTAGGTGAAGGGAGTTAGTGATGGGTGAAAAAGTACACCTGAAGACTGAAAGGAAAGTGATGAGGAGAAGAAGAAAAAAACGATAACTAAATGAAAAAATAAGTAATTGTTAAAGAGGGACTAGAAAGGGCGAAAGGGAGGATGAAGGGTATAAAACGATGAAAAAAAAGACAAATGAGAGTAACAATGGTGACGGGTGAAGGAAAAAAAAAATGACAGGTGAAAAAGTTAATAGAAGGTGAATAAACTGAGTGTTGAATGAATGGGTGAACAAATCGTGAGTGAAGGAGACGATTAATGAATAAAGAGAACAAGCAATCAGTAGGTAAACAGAACAAAAAATGAATAAATGAATGAAAAGATGGATGAAGGAAACTAGAGATGAGAAACAGGATGGGAAAGAAAAGACGAATAAAAAGGGAAGGGAAGACTAAAAATTACGAGACAACAATCTTATGCAACGACGAAAACACATGAAGGAATGACGCTCGTAAGGACGGTTAGTAGAAAGAAAGCTATTTTTTTATGGTTATGGAGAGAGAGAGAGAGAGAGAGAGAGAGAGAGAGAGAGAGAGAGAGAGAGAGAGAGAGAGGTGTTGGAGGAAGTCAACGAGGAAGGGAAGGAAGGAAGATAGGGAGTGAGGGCACTAGGGAACTATTAACTGAAGGGAGGGATAACGACTGCTACTACTACTACTACTACTACTACCACGATAACCACTACCACCTTCATACCACCAAAACAAAATTCCAACCCATATCATCCCAACCAACTACAACCATTGTCATCATTACCATCATAGTCACCACAACTATCACCACCATCACCATCACCACCACCATTAAGGAAGTCCAGCCAGTAATTACGAGGAAGACATTGTAGAGAAGAGGGAAGAGGAGGAGGAGGAGTTAGAAAAGGAGGACGAAGAAAAGAGGAAAGGAGAGGAGTGATGAGGTGACAAGAGAGAAGGAAAAGGATTAGGAAATTGAAGAAGAGGAAGAATAGGAGAAGGAGAAAGAAGAGTAGGACACAGAGATAAAAAAAAATAGATGAGGAGGTGGAGAAGCAAACACTGATGAGAAGGAAATATAGAAGATAATGGAGAAAAGAAAATAGGATTAGCTATGAAGAATAAATAAGGAGATTGAACCAACGAATAGGAGGAGAAATAGGAGGAGGAGGAGGAGGAGGAGGAGGAGGAGTAGGAGGAAAAATAGCAGTGATCAGGTCGTGAGGGAGGTACGCCGTCAGTCAGTGAGTGAGGGGAGGCGATGCAGTGGCCACGAGAGAGAGAGAGAGAGAGAGAGAGAGAGAGAGAGTGTGTGTGTGTGTGTGTGTGTGTGTGTGTGTGTGTGTGTGTGTCGGAAGTATAAGCCAATAAGGAGAAGAACGAGGTAGACGGAGTATGTATGTATGTATGAGGAAAAATATAGGAATGGAGGGATGAGACAACGAGTGAATGGGCGGGAGATGAGAGGCGGAGGACGAAGAGAGGGGAGGGAAGCTGTGCAAAGAGTAAAGAAAGGAAGGTTGAGAAAGAAGCGGAAGCAGCAACCAAGGAGTGCATAATGTAAACGTGAAGGAGGAGGCGATTAAATAAGGGCAGGAGGGAAGGACGAGAACAAGGACGAGTAAGAAATAACGATTCGCCGGAGGAGCAAAAAAGGAAAACGCGAGAGAGTGAAAGAAATAATATGCCGAAGCGAACGACACCGAGCATCCGAAAAAACACAAAGACGAAAAACAGAAAAACACAGGGACACGAGAAAAAATATATAGAAAAACAGTAATTCAACGAAGGAGCAAAAAAGGCAGACGCGAGGAAGTGAAGAAATAATATGCCGAAGCGAACGACACCGAGCAACCGAAAAAAAGAAAAACGAAAAACACAGAAAAACAGGGACACGAGAAAAATAAACAGAAAACATAAAAAAAAAACAGTAATTCAGCGAAGAAACAAAAAGACGCAAGGGAGTGAAAGAAATAATATACCGAAGCGAACGACACCGAGCAACCGAAAAAAACAAAGACGAAAATGAAAATAAGACGAAAAAACACAAAAAACAGAAAAGATATAAAAAAAAATTAATTCGACGAAGGAGCAAAAAATAGTTAATATACCGAAGCGAACGACACCGAGCAACCGATAAAAACAGAGATGAAAAAGAAAATAAGACGAAAAACAAAAAAAAACAGGGACACGAGAAAAAAAAAACATAAAAGATATAAAAAAAAACCAGTAATTCGACGAAGGAACAAAAAAGGAAGACGGGAAGGGAGTCAAAGAAATGATATACCGAAGCGAACGACACCGAGCAACCGAAAAAAAAAAAAATGAAAATAACACCAAAATATAGAAAAACGGGTACACGAGAAAAAGAAAAACACAGACAAGATAAAGAAACAATAATTCGTCGAAGGAACAAAGAAGCGGACGCGAGATTGAAAGAAAGAATATACCGAAGCGAAAGACACAGAGCAAGAAAAAACACGATCACAAAAATACAAGAACATAAAAATACATTGAAAATAACTGATACGCGAAAAGGAAAATAAAGAAATACACAAAGGATGAAGAAACAATAAAGCGACTGAGAAAAAAGAAAAAGGTGACAAAAATAGAAGAAAATAAATAAGCGGAGAGGACGAACTGAGCGAAAGAACCAAGACAGAAATGTAGACAAAAACGGAGATAGGAAACACACACAAAAAAGAGGTCAAGAAAAATAGATTAAGGCAGAAATACATGAACCCAAAAAACGGAGTTAGAAAAATATAAAAAAATACAGAACAAAGTACAACGAATGCAACAACGACACAAACAAATAAAAAAGAACAAAAAACATAAGCAAAACAAACATAGAGGACGTAAAAGAGAATAAAAAGAAAACATCAAAACACAAACACTTCCATCCCAAAAGCAATAAAACAAGAAAGAACACACACACACACACACACACACACACACACACACACACACACACACACACACACACACACACACACATAAAGAGTTACTCGGAAACGCACCACGGAAAGAAGATACAATATTTGAAAGGTTAATAAAACAACCTTCCTGTATTTTTTTCTACCTGAGAGAGAGAGAGAGAGAGAGAGAGAGAGAGAGAGAGAGAGAGAGAGAGAGAGAGAGAGAGAGAGAGAGAGAGAGAGAGAGAGAGAGAGAGAGAGAGAGAGAGAGAGAGAGAAATACCAGACAGTGATGCATGAGGAGGGAGGAATGAGGAACGAGGCGAAGAAATGAAGTGAAATTGCAGGGGGAGCTGACGCAGGGGAGGACGACAGGGGGGCAGGGGACAGGAAGGGACAGGGGAGCTAGCAGGGGACGCAGGGAAGGAAGACAGGGCACGTGGAACCCAAAAGCAGGAGGTAAGCAGAAGGGGATGGTATAGAAGAGAGTGAGAGCAGGAGAGAGAGAACACAATAAGCATGGCGTGGTACAGGAGACAAAGAGGGGCCGGTAGGGAACACAGGTAGGGGAAGCAGGGTAAAGCTGAACCAATAGAAGGATAACAAGCAGATAGGGGCTAAGAATAAACTGAAAGGGGATGAAAAAGGGAGAAGGAAGATTTTGAAGAAGCTGAACTGGTCTGGATGAGGGAGAGAGAAAAGGCTGAGGAGTGAAGTAAAAATAAAAAAGAGGAGTGAACAGATGGAGAAAGCGAGTACAGGAATAATGACAATAAAGATGGGGACCAGAAATACATAAATAAATAAAGGTAAATAAAAAAAATGTAAAGTCAAACAATAATCACACACACACACACACACACACACACACACACACACACACACACACACACACACACACACACACACACACACACATTCTATCCTCCCCCGACCCTCACCATCACACACACACACACACACACACACACACACACACACACACACAACAAAGCAGCAGCAGCAGGATGAGGAGGAGACAGCCGTGTTCCGCCGTGTTAGCAAGGGTGTACTTAAGCAGAAGGTTCACGCAGCGTCGCCGGCGTGTTTGGCGAGGAGACACGAAGCAAAGCAATCAATCATGCCTCGGGAGAAAGCGTCCGGCAACACACACAAACATTTGCCTTCGCGTGGCAAATTAGATTTCCAGGAAGTCATTGATGCAGTGTTCCTTCATTCAGAATAACGTGTATTTAGTTCTTCTGCCTCTAAAAGCCATGTTGCAGATGTAATAGTAGCGATGGAGGTTGTAGCGAAGTGGAAGTATTGGTGGACGTCGGGGCGGTCGTGACAATAGTATGGAAGTGGTAACACCAATAATAATGAGGGTGGATATTATTGTTATTATTACCATTAGTAGTAGTAGTAGTAGTAGTAGTAAAAAACATATGCCACTATAGCGGAGATGAGCACCGAGGCCACGCGCAGCTGTAGTGTGTGCGACTTTACTAAGAAAGGAGTCGGTGCGGTGGCGTGTGTGCAGCTCACAGCGACGCAGCAACACGAGCCAGGCTGAGAGCGATGTGGCTGCGCTGTCTTACCATTGCCGGCCAGGCGGGGGACCGTGCGTGGTGATCTGACCTGACCTAGTACACAACATGAACACACACGAGCCGCCGCAGTACTTTGGAAGAGGCCTTGAGCGAGACTAGTTGGGGATACACTCACCTCAAGGCACCCGTGTTTCCTTCCTCCATCACCAATACCAATAACAACGGTAGTGATTACAAACAATTAGAATGGCAGCAATAATGGGAAAATTATGCGAGAAACAACAACAACAACAACAACAACAACAATAACAACAACAACAACAGAAAAAAAGGTAAAAATAATAATTGCAATAATAATATCCACGCTAACATTTCATCACGATTCGTGTGCCTATCTACCGTCAAGGTCTTCACGCCCCGCCCACACGTGCCGCGGCTGTCCGGTTCTCACGACTCTGACCCGCCTGTCTTTATCTCTCCTGTTATACTCTACACGTACTCCTACACCTTAATTAATACCTGCTCATCAAACTCCACCCCTTTCCTTTCCACGGCATTTCATGAACCTACTTAATCAATCTTTCACTCGCCTAAAATAAAACTCCATCTGCAGCTGTCAACCGCCTTTCATCAACCTCCACCACTACCTGTCCACCGTCCTTCATCAACCTCCACCACTACCTGTCCACCGTCCTTCATCAACCTCCACCACTACCTGTCCACCGTCCTTCATCAACCTCCACCACTACCTGTCCACCGTCCTTCATCAACCTCCACCACTACCTGTCCACCGTCCTTCATCAACCTTCATCGTCCACCTACCTGTCCACCGTCCTTCATCAACCTCCATCGTCTACCTACCTTTCAACCGCCTTTCCATCTATACATCCACCGCCTACCAGTCCACCATCTTTCCATATACCTCCACCACCTATCTGTCCACCATCTGTCAATAAACCAACTTCTTCCCTGCACACACCGTTCTGCGACAGTAAGATCTTAACCATCACTTTTTCTAATGCACCAAGTGTCTGCCAAAGTTAACAGGAGAGTAAACCATTGTAGTACTGAGAGAGAACGAGAGAAACAGAGACAAACGGGCAGACGGACAGCCAGACACAGACGGAGGTACAGGAAAGGCGGGCAGGCCTCTCAATTAGCCATGTTCCGTGCAGCTGTCATCGTCGGGATGTAGGAGGCGGCAGCGACGGCACGAGGCTGTCCCGACACATTATTCATAGGGCGAGGATTACCATGCCTGTCACTTACGGCTCAGCTGCCACAAAGGCCCGAGGAGAGAGGCGGAGCGCCGGCACACCCCCTGCTGAGGCGGCCCGGCACCAACACGTCAGCGGCACAAAGCCAGCGTGCCCGTTCGATTATTTCCATCAGGAGGTGTTTGCTGTTACCTGCCGCGGGCTGGAAGGGTTACAAGGCTTCTGGCAGCTGTGCTGCTACCTTATTCAAGTCTTCGAGACATAAAAAAATATTATTTTCATGACAAAGTGGAGACCAAGGGATAAAAATTGTAAAATAAAATGCTCGCAAGAAGATACTCCAATTAATTCAGGAAAAGAATGTTGAAAAATATGGAATTAGGTTGAGAGGTGCCTGAACACTTCTCCTAGGAGTTTAATCCGTAAGGAATGAGGTAATACAGTATAATATTAAACACAGGGGGAAGGGCTTTTCAGGCACTGCAATTTGACAATAAACTCGTTTCTGTTAAGCACTGAGGGTCAGACTCAGACACTGGCTAAGCAATGGCTTGTGGCAGCAACTGAATTACTCTATGCAAATATACAAGGCGAATGATGGGTTGTTTAAGTAAGCGCTTTCTTAGCTTTGCAAGTAAGAAATTAACACCACTCCGTTCATACTGAGGATAAGATATACACTCGGGGTTCGATACTTCACTCCGATATACGAAAGATAACACGAGTAATAGGGTTAGATGCTTCTTTTAGGGTGAAGGTTAAGATGAAACGCAACTGTCTAGTAACGAAGATCAAGAAACACACCCAAGGCTACCTATTTACGTGCTGACCTAACTTGGTACTCCTGCTGCTGTAGAGGAGAGCGTGAGTGGGCGAGGCGGAAGGAATGGTGAGCGGCTCAGTGGTGCGCGGACAGGCCGGCTCAGCGGGGCGGCTGTGTACCTTGGCAATATCCTGGAATCTATTAAGTAGCACGAGGCGGCGGTTAACTGACCATTTAGTTGGTCGTGTGAGTCAGGTGCTGGGCATGCACTGGGGGCTTGTGCCGGCAGGAAGGTGTGTGCCGCGAGGCCTGGCGAGAAATGCATCAGAGGAAGCGTATCTCAAGGTCACCTCCGCTCAACGTCGACAACCAAGCTCACTCCAATAGTCAGGGCAAGCAAAGCAGGTCCCACCTACATGCTCAGTAAGACCAGACAGACGGGCTAACATGTGTGTCAAGGGAAGTGTCGCATATGAACACACACATATATACTGACAGCAATTCTGAAGGCAATGCCCACGTCACTGCAGAGGCTGACAACCAGACACATTTAGCTCTAAACTTAAACATCGTCTTTGAGCTTTTTCTTCTCATTTTCTTTTGAAGCATAGTGATGAGGTTATTTTTGTAACTGCATTGTCTTTACTTTAGTCTGTCTCTCGCTGGATGATGAGCAAAAAATAAAATCCACCAACAAGTTTGCCAAGATAGGAGAGGACGGATACGCTCCCTACACAAGGCTCTGAAGCATTGAAGTATTTCCTGACAACTCTCAATGACAGTTTGCCAAGACGAGACGGGACGGATTCACTCCCTACGCGGGGCTATACAGAAACATTGCAGTATTTCCTCAGACAGCTCTCATTGACGAAGCTTCCCTCTCCGGCCACCTGTAGCAGCTGTCTCCTTCATCTTCCCGTTCATCACACGCAGCCTCCTCCCGCCGCCTCAGGGACACCCGCCGCTTAAAGTTACAACCTTCTCGGACCCAAAAACGTGGCCCCAAGCAGACCCTTTCTTCCGGGTGATCAGTTCTGGAGTATTAGGACGACCATATTTCTTAATGACAAAACTCAGTCATAAATTTCGCGAGGACAAGAAGAGAACGCGGAGAAAAAGGACGGCTGGCTGCGTCGTGGAGGTTATGTGATTATTTGCTTCGTAAAATATTGTGCGCTGTAAATCTTGCGCTGAGCCTCACACTGCAGGCCCTCCCTCACACACCCTGCCTCTGCACCCACCTCTGTATCACTACTATACTACAACTACTACTAATACCACAACTACCACTACTACACAACCACAACAAAAAACATATTACGTACCGTCATCACCAATAACATTACTACTCTACTCCTTCCTCCTCCTCCTCCTCTTCCTCCTATTACTACTACTACTACTAGTACTACTACTACACAACCACAACAAAAACCACATTACCGTCATCACCAATACAATTACTACTCTACTCCTCCTCCTCCTCCTCCTCCTCCTCCTCCTCCTCCTACTACTACTACTACTAGATAAATTCATGGACAGCGATATTAGGTGGGGTTAGATACACGGGAGCTTAGGGTCAAAGGAGCTGCCTCGTACAGGCCTACCGGCCTCTTGCAGACTCCTGCGTTCTTATGTTCTTATGTTATGTACTACTATTACTATTACATTTAAACTCTATCTATTGAAATTACTGCCGCGGCAAGACGAGCAATAATACCGTCCAATACAAAGCCATAATTTGAGCCAGGGAGGAGGCGGGATCACAGTAATTCTCTCGCTCCTCGCCCTCGACGTCCCATCCGTAAATGCAAACTTAGTTCCTCTAATTCTGCGCGCGAGGAAGGTTTCTGACACTAAGTACCAACTTCCTCCACCTCCTCTGAACCGGCTCGAGGGACTGAAGGACTCTCGAGCCTCGCAGCGACAAGGCGGAACTGTACACTTGTAGGACGGGGACGAGAGGGAATAAAGGACGCTGCGTTGTTGAGGGTGAGAGAGTTTAGGAATTGTACCAAAGCAACGGCAGGAAGCTCTCGACGAGGATAATGGGCGAGGAGGAGGAAAGCAAAATCACGGGTTAAAAGAGAACTGCCTTGATATCAATAACCTATTCACTTGAAGGACAGCAACGAGACGAGTTAAAAGAGGCAAAGTTCAGAATGCCAAAGTCCATGATTGGTACTAGAGCATTATTGGCATGTCTGTGATAACGACTGATTATGAGGAGAGAGGAAAGCAAGGCAGGGTAACAAATCGAGGTAAAGAGGAGAGTCTGTTTTGTTGTCAGCACTCCACTCACTTGAAGGATGGAATAAAGAGGAAATATGAGAGGAACAGTTGAGAGGAAAGCGATTCATGATTCATACTGGTGGACTGGCAAGACTATGATGATGATTGAGAAGGAAAGCAGAAATGTGTGTGTGTGTGTGTGTGTGTGTGTGTGTGTGTGTGTGTGTGTGTGTGTGTGTAGCCGCCTAATAACGCACACGTTTTATTAGTCTATCCTTCGGGCCGGCAAGACACACTCCATCGACCGTCAATAAATAAACTCCGATCAGTCCAATAACCATCGATCTCAGGCCTTCAAAGGAGCGGCAGGAGGAAGAGGAGGAGGAGGAGGAAGGGAAAGAGGAAAAATAGAAGTAAAAAGGAGGTTGTAAGAGGAAAACTAGAAGGAAAAGGAGGAATGATAAGTAGTAGTAGTAGTAGTAGTAGTAGTAGTAGTAGTTAGTATAGTAGGTTTATAGTATAGGAGGAGGACTTTGAAGTAGAGAAAGAACTAACTTTTCAAGGTTTTCCTGTCGTGAGTGACGCTTGCACCATCCTAAGGGCCTCACGCTTCTGCTGTGGGCGGCTGGGCGCGGCGGGAGGGACGGTGAAGGCGGTGGAGGCGGTGACGGCGTCTTGCGTGCCGGGGCCGCAGGGACCACAAACGCCCCCTCCGCCTGGCGTCCCCCTCTGCCTCCGCTCCTCCCTCCCTCCTGAACGAGTGTCTGATCTATCGCTCATGCATCAGGATAAAGCTGATTATGAAGGTAATATTTCCCCAAGTGAAGGAAATATATGCAAAACTCCTTCGAAGAAATTTCCTTTAAAGAAGCTCGCGAACACCGATATACTGAACCCTTCGCTCGGCGCCTGCCACACACGCCCCAGCTGCAGGAGGCCGCGGGTGGGCGTGCTGGGGCTGCGGGCGCGGGGCGGGGGTTGGCGAGGTGACAGCTGCCGTGTGCCTCCCGCCCCGGAGCGGCATCCAAGCTGGCAGCGGCCGTAAAGCGCTCAGGGCGACGTGATCTGATTCTGCGGCAAGTCAGCAAACCTCGTTCATCCTCAGCCTGACGTTCGCAAAATTGTCCCGACAACCGCGAGCGTTCCCGAGCGGCCCGACGAGCCTCCTCGCTCCCGGGAGGCTGGGTGTGGAGGGGAGGGAGAGGGGGAGGGGGAGGGCGGGGAAAACCTTGAAAACTTGTGCATTGACAAGCCTCACACCTTTATGAAGGGATGGGTTTCGCATCAAATAAATCTCTCGACATTGAGTAAAGGGAGTATGGGGCAACTTACGACTGTCTACTGAGTGATATATGCATAACTGAGCAGAGATTTCAGAACTTATGGCTATTGCTGAACTCCTCATCACTACTTCCACGGTTTATAAGCCTGCAGTGACATTTGGCCTTCTGAATTATAACACGAAGTAGCAACGAGTGTAAAACTACATCACAAAAAAACCGGAAATACAATGGAATGTCTAAGTCTATCCTGACCCAAGTGTGTGCCAAGAGTGTTAACTATCACACTAACCAGAAACTTAAACACAGACGCCCCTGAGTTCCAACCAAGACAAAGTTTACTCTTCGGACTGCTCACACGACCCTCAAGTGTTCCTGGAATCAGCCTCTCCAGGTGAAGACGCTGCTCGGAGGCTGCAAAGGACGCCCTCTCATCCCTGCCCGCACTCTCTTCGCCCCTCGCCTCCTCCCTTCTCTGCTCTCCTCCTCCTTTTCCCTCGCCTCCTCCCTTCTCCTTCTCCCTCGCCTCCCCATTTCTCTCCTCTTATTCTCCTTTCCTCTCACCTCTTCCCTTCTCTGCTCGCCTTCTCCCTTCTCTCCTCTTCCATCGCCTCCTCCCTTTTCCCTCCTCTTCTCTCCTCCCCTCCCCTCGCAAGCCACATCCAGGAGAACGAAGAAATTTAATTGGATGCAAACTCGAGCTTCTTTACGCCTGGGATAAATGTGCAGCTTCTATTGCCTCAGTGTGGAGGATGTTAATGTTATCTCTCGTGCTTTAAGAAAGGGTCAACATTTTTGTTCAGCCCTCGAGAGAAGAATGGCCGCTCGAAAACAAGGTCGGGAGGGAAGGAAGGAGGAAAGAGGGAGGGAGAAATGGGAGGGAGAAGCAAGAACCGGGGGATGAGGGGAAGGAAGAAGGAGAACGAGGAGGAGGAGGAGGACAATGAGGGAAGGAGAGGGAAAGACTGACGGAGAGAGAAAGTGAAAGAATAATTTATGGAGGAAAAGGAACCGAGAGAGAGAAGGGAAAGACGTTGGAACGGACGGAGGAAAGGAGACAGGAAATGAAGGATGGATAAGGGAACGGAAAGATAAATATTTGAGTGAAAGAAATATGATAAGTAGCCGGGGAAAAAATGCGGCACTGGAGGATAATGAAAAAAAAAGGGGTGATATAATAGGAAGAGACGTGATGACAGCGGAAGGGAAGGGAAGGGAAGGACGGAGAGCAAGACGAGAAAAGGAGAAAAGAGAGGAACGAACATTAGAATAAGGAATTGAGCAGGAAAGATAAATGGCGGGAGGAAGGGAAAGAGGAATAAGAAAGAAAGTAGTGAATGGAGAAAATGAAGTGTAAAGAAAGAAGAAATGGAGTAAATATTGGTGGAGCAGATTAAGGAATGAAGTAAGGAATAGATGAATGAAGTAAAGAATGAAGGAAGTGAATAGAGATTGACAAAAGGAGAAAAGAATGAAGGAACTGAGTAGGAAATGGAAGAATAGAGTACAAAAAATTATGAAACAGTAACGAATGAAGGAATGAAGTAAGGAATAAAGGAAATAAGTAAAGAATGAAGGAATTGAATAGAGATTGACAAAAGGAGAAAAGAATGAAGGAACTGAGTAGGAAATAGAAGAATAAGAGTATAATAAGTGATGAAACAGTAACGAATGAGGGAATAAAGCAAAGAATAGAAGAATAAAGAAGATAATGGAGTAGAGAAAAGGGACGAACAGTACATAAGAGAAGAGATGAATGGAAGGAGGGGCGAAGAGAGGGAAGGAAGGAGGGAGGGAGGGAAGGAGAAAGAGAGACTCGGAAGGAAGAATGACAGCACAAAAGGGGAGAGAGAGGGACAGCGGAAGAAGTTAGAAGGGGGCGACGGAGGGAGGGAGCGGAGGGAGGAAGAGAGGAAAGAAACGAGCAAGTGAAAATAAAGGGAGAGACAGAGTGAGTGGTGGGAGGAAGCGACAGGAAGTGGAAGCGAGGATGGAGAAAAATTGAAGGAGTGAGTGATGGGAGGCGTGGAGGGAAGGACGGGAGGGATGGATGAGGGAAGGGAGAGAGGGAGAGAGAGAGAGGGAGAGGCAGGGAAAGGAAAACACAAAGGCAGGGAGGGAGAGAGGGATGAGTGGAGGAGAGAGGAAGGAGGGAAGGAAGGAGGGAGGGTAAGAAAAGCAACAAAAATGAGAAAAACAGGATGAGAGAGAGAGAGAGAGAGAGAGAGAGAGAGAGAGAGAGAGAGAGAGAGATATATACAACCCCGCATCCCACCTCACCCCACACACCAATACACAGATAGACAAATGGAAAGATAAAAACCAACAGACGAACACACAAACAAACAAGGAAACAAATAAACAAACAAATAACAACACGGAGACATTAAAGGGAAAAAAAGGGGGACCGGAGTAGTATGAAGGAAGAGAAGAGAGAGGAGGAGGAGGAGGAGAAAGAGGAGGAGGTAGGGGAGGGATGGAGGTAATGACGAGAGAGAGACAATAACAAGGGGAGGGAGCCTGGAGGTAAAATATTAAGCTTAGGTGATCCATTATTTCGGCAGGCGCTTCATTGTGGCCCAGACGCCTCGACCCGCGCAGGAGGACGAGGGGCGGCGGGCAGGACGATGAGGTAAATAGATAAATAGATAAGATGGATTGAGATAGAGAAAGAAGAAAATAGTGGGTCTACGTACTTGCTAGATGTAGGTTTCGTTTCTTTTTTAACTGACCAATCAAACTTGCTTCCTTTTTTCCTTTGGATCATAACAACTACGTAATATTTTTTCCTACGGTGTAAAATTTAATCACAAATTACTCCTCTTTGTAGCTCTGTAGTCGAAGTGCTTTGCGTGGTCAATAAACCTATCAAACCATTCGAAGAGGCGGTGGTCGAGTGGTTAGCGTGCGGGCGTGATGAGTCCGTGGGCCAAGGTTCGAGTCCCACCAAAACACCCTTCAGTGACTTAAGCCAAGAGCAGCCACTATAAATAAAATTCGCCAGCGCCACCAATGGGCCGGGGTCATCGAAGAGTCCCCTGAAAAAAGCCTACCAGCGCTATAAGCAGCACCAAACAAACAAAACAAAAAAAATCTATATTCTCATGCAAGAGGAAGGTATCAGGACACCTCTTCTCACGTAATTAACTGCTCTTTCGGCCACCTCTTCGGATTATTTACAGGAGCAGCGAGTAGCTGGCTTTTTTTATTGTTGTTTCCTTTTTGTTGTGCCTTTGTGATGTCTCCTTTGCTGTAAAAAATATATATATACAGAGAGAAAGATAGAGAGGCAGATTGAAAGAAAAAAAGGGGGTCTATGTACTTGTTAGATATAGTTTTTCGCTTTTCTTAACTGCGCTCTTAACTTGCTTCTCGTCTTCTTTGGCTCATAACTACTACGCAATACTTTTTTTTTCAATAATGTGTAATCTCACTATAAATCACATAAATTTGTAACCCTTGTAGTTGAGTTGCAGGGCATGGTCACTAAACCTACCCATCTATCCAGCTAGTATCGATCTATTTTGAGGGAAAGAAGGAGGGAGAGGGGGTGGGATGGATGGGAAAGATGAGAAGCGATGAGATTATTAGTGGGAAAGAATTATCATCATCCGCTCCCTTAACCGTCCCTGACCTCCCCAGCTTTCCCCGTCCTCTTCCTTCCGTCTCCAACCCTCAACGCCTCCAACTGAATGAAGTGTTTGCAAGAATAGATAAGAGAGGGGTTAAAAGAGGTGAGGGAAGGAAGCATTTGCAAGGAACACAAAGGGAGAAGTAGAAGAGAAGGAATGGAGTATTTGCAAGAGAAAAGGGAGAGGCGGCGATGAAAAGGAATAAAGAGTAAAAGAAGAGAATTAATTAGTATTTACAGGAGCAAGAGAAGTGTGTGAGATGGAGGAAAGAGAGAGGAAAGATAAAAGGAAAATATGGGGCTGTGATGACAGGGAGAAAAGGGATGTAGTTATTAATGGAGGAGGGAAAGGGGCACATGCTAAAGACAAGGAGGAATGAAAGGCACCCATGTATGTATAGGAAAGCGGTTTGAAAGGGAAGGTGAGGACAGGTAAGCGGGAACACTGCCAACAAAGGAATTGAAAAGACTGTGCAAAAAATATCATGTTCTGTTGATGGGCAGGGAACCCTTACGCTCCCGAGGCTGTTGGAGGGTCACGTGAGACATTTAAAAATAAAGGAGATAATGAGGTCATAAAGGGAGGTGTCCCGCGTGTGGCCAGGTGACCCAACGACCCGGATTCCCTATTGGCTTAATGGAGCGTGTGGCTCAAGCCCCGCCATTAAAAAACACCGGGAATATACTACGAGGCGCCGACACTGATAACACTTCCAAACACATTACTCGGCTCATGGTACAGAAAACGTTTATAACATATATATGGTGTGTGTATGTGTGTGTGTGTGTGTGTGTGTGTGTGTGTGTGTGTGTGTACTATACTATACATAGGGAGAATGTTATTATTACATTCATAATTAATATCATTATCATCATCATAGTACAATTATTATAATCATTATCATCATTATGACTACTATTATTATGAGTATTATTACCAACACCGGGAAGGCACCACGGTAAGTTACACGAAACCGCATCAACACAGATAAACCAAACTAAAATATTGAGAAGGAAATCCAGCGGCGGAACTCACACAAACATCCAAGGGCATGTGTTGTCTGCCTTCGCAAGACGCAAACTGATGCGCCGCAGAGATTAAATGCCGATTATGTACTGCAGAGATTGTCCTTCGATCTACGATATTTCAACGTTTTTTTTTCCATATGGAGGGTGAAATACTTTCTGGAATATTTTTTTTTACTTCTGACTCTCGTAATCATTGTATGAAGTAGAACATATTTTCAGCACCTCCGTTTTAATATATTAACTCTTTGGATCTCTTTTACGAAGCAGAATCGACATTATTTTCTCCATCACACAGCTGACCCTCTCAACGGTTTCATGAAATTACACCATTGCAAACCTTCCTTATGTAACACACACGACCAACACCCCGCCCAGCCGAGCCCGTGTAGAGTGCATGACTGTAATGCGTGTCTGCCAGCAGGGTCTCGCATGCATCGTACGTCCCCGCCTCGCATAGCGGCACAAGTGATGAGACGCATCCTATAATTAGAAAGGGATACGCATGCAAGGGGGAAACAGGAGGGAGAGGAGAGGTACTCGGCAAGCCCTCTCCCACCTGACTCTACCTTTTATATACACTACATATAAACGAGAGAGAGAGAGAGAGAGAGAGAGAGAGAGAGAGAGAGAGAGAGAGAGAGAGAGAGAGAATAAAAAAAAGAGCAAGGTAGAAAAGACAACATAGCCTACCTATCCTTGTACCATAGGGAATGCGAAGTGCAGGGGTAGACATAACAAGCTACACCTCATATTGTAGAAAAAAGGGGAGTAAGAGGTTAAAGAAAACACACTTGAAACTTTATATTACAGAGAACGAGAGGCAGAAAAACAACAACACTTCCATACCTCATATAGCAACTGACCAGCTAATTCGTTCTCCCGATAAACATGACACCGCAAAATCACAAAGCCATGAAGGTTAAGAAGGCAACAAGTCCACTTCTACCGCGCCTCAGTAATCAAACAGCGCCAAGAGAGGGACCACGCGCCGACACCAACACCAGCAGCAGCAGCACCACGCGTTATTTATACATCTGTCGCCGATAGCACAGCGCCATCAGCCCGGGGAGCAAATGGGGCGGACGTAAAAACTGTTCCTCTTAAGTACATTGGTCATTAGTGTGGTGTTTTGGTGGTGTTTTTTTCATATATTTTTTTTGGGGGGGCGGGATGGGGGTTGGGGTGAGTAAGTAGTAGTAGTAGTAGTAGTAGTAGTAGTAGTAGTAGTAGTAGTAGTAGTAGTAGTAGTAGTAGTAGTAGTAGTAGTAGTAGTAGTAGTAGTAGTAGTAGTAGTAGTAGTAGCAGTGAAGGTAATTAAAACAGATTAAGTTATACCTCATTAAACAAAGTCAAAACAAAACCCTACTCGCTAGCCTTGAACCCTAACTTCGTCTACAAGCGCTAACTATTGCAGCGGATGGACCGTTTTTTTCTCGCTCCTTCTTAAATCAAACTTGCGATTCATAAACAACGATGGACGGCATAAGGAGCCAATCGTACCAACAAGCATCCCGCCTCTTACTTATGAAAACAATTCCCACACTCTCTATATACACAACAGCATCACAAAACACAGACTGAACAAAGGGAAGAAGGTTGTTCCCGCACTACCCTTCGTAGGCCTAACAAGCAACCAGTTCCTCTGATGGCCCGCACGCCCGCTGACCCAAACAAGTCTGAATACATCATGTCGCCCGCTCCCTCACGCCGTCTTCCTATAATGGAAATAATCAGCCATTTCCATTTACACGCTCTATTAACGTCCACCACCGCCGTATGTCGTGTCCCTGCGCCCTCTCATTCCTACCAGCCTTTCCTCTTAATGTCCCTCCGTCCCTCTCTCTCTCTCCTTCCCTCCCTTCCGTCTCCCCGCCCGCCCTGCCGCACAGCACACGGACATATGTGACTCCCATAAAAGTTGCCTCTAATGCATGTAAATGATCCTTTTTGTAATGCTTCACTTGCTCCGTGGCGCGCTTCTATTTTTGCCCTGAAGCGCTGTCCTGAGGATGCTGTGTGGTGGTGCTGCTGTGGTGTTGTTGTTGAGGTGTTAGGGTGTGTATGGTGATGATAATGGTGATGGTGTTGAAGGTTCAATCTATGTGGAGATGGTTGTGGTGGTGGAGTTGGTGATGTTGCTCCAGTGATTTTCTTAGGGCGTTAGAAGCTAGGCTGGTGATGGTGTGGAGGGCTAGAACAGTGTGATGGTGATGGTGACGGCAGAAAACAACAGTGATAGAGGTTCTGTAATGGTGATTGTATGTAAGGTCTACGGGAAGTGGCGTGTGGAACTGTGGTGGTGGTGATGGTAGTGTTGGTGGTGGTGATGGCAAAGAGTGCAGCAGGTAGAGGCGTCGGCAGGTGGTGGTGGGGCGCAATGGCTACTTGTGGATGAGGGAGAGGCTGTGTGAGTGCCCGGCTAACTGTTACGGGTGCTGGGGGTGAGGGGGTGAAGGGGTGAGGGGGTGAGGGGTTAAGGGGACGGGAGCAATGGGTGTGGATGGGTGAGCTTGTGTGAGTCGATGGGTGTGTCTTCAGTGTGTGTGTGTGTGTGTGTGTGTGTGTGTGTGTGTGTGTGTGTGTGTGTGTGCACGCGCGCTAGCTAACTGATATGCAACCGAAGAAATAGAGTGACAACCCACGAATTGTCAGAGCAAACAGAATCTGGTGGAGCTAAGAAATTAGAACCTTGCCGAAACTTGATGGGTAACACTAACACCTGACAACAAAATATAAATGTTCTACAGTAAGACTGATGATGAGTTATGTGCCTGCAAGGCACAAAGGATTTGGCATTCAAAGGATTTGGCACACGTATCTGAGTGCTGAAGGATGTTGACGGAGCCCCTGACCCTCACCCTCAAGCCAAAGTACACGCTGCTCAGAATAGAACAACTGTGCCGTGTGCCAACTCTCAATAGTTTAGTTAAATTCTGGTGCCGAAACGGAAACTATGTACTCCCAGACTGACCCTCCCTCGATCGTAACTTTACGGAGCGGCATCGACAATACCGGATACACACACACACAAAACAAATCACAGGCACTATATCACTAGATGTATTGATTGATAAAGACATAGATATAAACTTTTAATGAGATACATAGATAAGTATTCATATATAAACAAGTGAACGGATACAGTATAATTTTGAGTTTAGGACTTTCTCTCAGCTGTGTGCAAAAGGAGTCAGTCTTCTGGGGGGCGGGGAAGCGTCAATGACACCCGTACGCCGCGTTGGGAGCCCCACCCAGATAGGTCTTGGCAGAGGCCCACTACAATGTGCAGCAACTTCCCGAGGGCGTCAAAGGTCGGCACACATGTCATGTCCTGATTACAGCAATGCTCGTCGTGTTTGACCTGAACACACCAAGTTCTCGGCGAGTTGGGAGCCTCTAACAAATTACTGGTGAACTCCGGGCCATCTCGGCAACTATTGTGTGAGTTGAGGCGGCGGGGCAGCGTCAACAGGGGCGGGCTGGTCACCGCAGCGCCCCGCCGCCCGCCTTGCCGCCCCGCCAGGCTGCTGACGGACTTCCCAACAAGTTAGCCCCAACTCAAGACCCAATTATAATATGAATAGCTCCAGCCACCCAAAGTTGTGATTAGTTCGGGCAAGTATTTCTGCGTATTCACAGAAACTTCCAAGAGGTTCCTTTGCTCAGGTAATCATGGAGCGAAAAAAATCTTCCGAGTAATACTCTCCTCCATTGGCGCCCAATTTATGATCCTATCAATATATATGTGCCTTGATTCACCTGCCCCAGAGTTTATCAGATCTACTGTGTGGGGGAAGGGATGTGTGTGTGTGTGTGTGTGTGTGTGTGTGTGTGTGTGTGTGGGTGTGTGTGTGTGTGTGTGTGTGTGGGTGTGTGTGTGGGTGTGTGTGTGTGTGTGTGTGTGTGTGTGTGTGTGTGTGTGTGTGACAGGCGGTGGCAGTGTCTCTTTAGGGGCCAAAGGGAGGCGTTAGGGCACTGGGCCGCGCAGGGACGGAATTAGTGGCTCTCGGACGGCAGGGCCTCAGCCATAAATCACGAGAAGTAAACAACATACGCGACATACACTCCTTGGAAACCTAATATTCATAAAGCTATTACTAGACCATATAAAGGTCCAAACATCCATTTATTCAGTTTCAACAGCTGTTCAGAAATCCCAAACAGTGAAAAGTAGGAGTCAGGCCGAACAAGAAGCTTCCTCAGGCAGTTAAGTGTTTATAAATGACTCTCTGAGACTTCTAAGAACCCTTGACTATCTCTTATGCATCAACGTTCATTAAGAAAATACAAACCAGGAAAGTATAGGCCAGGCAGAACAAGAACCTTACTGAGGCATCAAAGTGCTTATATATGACTCACTATACTTCTTTAAGTGTTAATTTCTCTTCTATGCACAAACGTTCATTAAGAAAACACAGAAACAGGAAAAATACGAGTAACATAACACGAAACTTCCAGGATGTCAAAATGTTTACAAAGATACACTAGACTTCTACCGCTTCCATACAGTTACTATGATCAATGAAGAAACGCAATGAGCAGAGACAAGCGATGGGCGGCGGTAGAGAGCGGAAGAAAAAGAAGGCAGGTGGCGGCACAGACAGACAGACAGACAGACAGACGGGCGGGCGGGCAGGGAGGAGAAAGGCGCAGGAGTGTGGAGAATCATCCGCTTCGATGATCCAGCCATTAAAGTTAATATATTCCATTTGTATTTCACGGTATGCTTAAATTATACTCATTTGTCGCGCGGGCTGAGTCTGTGGAGGTGGTGGTGGTGGTGGTGAGAGAGGAGGAGGAGGAGGAGAGGTAGTGGTACTAGATGATAAGGAGAGTAGAACAGGAAGAGAAGGAAATAAAAACAGGAGGGGAAGAGGAGGAGGAGGAGGAGGAGAGGAGGAAGACAAGGAAGATGAAGTGACGAGAGTGATGATAGGGGAAGAGAAAACGGATGAACAGGAGGAGGAGGAGGTAGTGGAGGAGGCGGTTGAGTAACGTGAGGTAATGGTGGTAGGCGTGGTTCAGTTGGTAGAAGTTGAAGAGGAGGTGGGGGAGGTAGAGGAGGAGAAGAAAGAGGAAGAGGAGGGGGATGTAGAGGAGGAGGAGAAAAGAGCAAGAGGAGGGGAGAGGAGGAGGAGAAAGAGCAAGAGGAGGGAGGTAGAGGAGGAGGAGAAAGAGGAAGAGGAGGGGTAGCAGTGGCGGTGGCGGTAGTGTTGCAGGAGAGGGAGAGGAGAGGAGAGAGGGAGAGGAGAGGGAGGGGATCGTGGACATCTGTGCGGCGGGGACACGTTCATCACTACTTAATGGACCACTTTGTATATGAACGCCACCTGCACCATTAAAAGAGATGGAACACTCAGACGCGGCCAGATTCCCCGTCCGCGAACACCAAACGAAGAGGACGAAAACATCAAAATAGAAGATGCAGAATTAAAGGTATACAAATCCAACGACAAGGACATTCAACACAAAATAACAGAAAATAAGTTCCATTATTGTCTTGTCACTAACATTATTTTTTTCTATGTCCACTAGCAAAAATACCTAAGCCATTGAGAGAAATAAATAAGTAAAAAGAACGTAAAGATAAATATATGGATTACTGGATTGACTAAGAAATAAAACGACAGACAGAGATACAGAAAATGATTTGGCAGATGCAAGAGGAAGAGAAGGAAGAGCGACTCAGTGGGACGGAGAAGGAAGGAAGGAACAGAAGGGAGGAAGGGAGTTATAGGAGGGAGGAGTAAGGAGGAGGATCATAACCTATCGTGGTGAGCAGGAAGTACTGGCAGGAATGGGGGAGGAGGGGGTGAAGATGCTGTAATTGGTGATACTGAAGAGGAGGAGAGGGAGAGGGGGAGTAAGAGGGGGGAGAGAAGAGTGGTGGGAGATGGGAAGACAGGGTGGATGGCAGAAAGGCCCAGGAGGATAAGAGTGGACATAGTAATTTTACGTGGGATGGAAGAACAAGTGAAGACCTTTTTGACAGCGACATCTGCAGCTCCAACAGGTACTGCTGCCATTGCTGGTGATGATGATGATGGTGTTGTGTTAGTCTTACCTGAAAGGGAAAGTACAACATGTTAAATGTTTGCAATATAATAATAAATGGTTTATTCATATATGTTGGAGCCATAAAGGGTGAAAATACAAAAGTACAATGATTTATGTGATGAGTAATGGGGAAGTAGGGATGGTGTGTGTATGTGTGTGTGTGTGTGTGTTTGTGTGTGTGTGTGTGTGTGTGTGTACGTGTGTGTGTGTGTGTATCACGGCCAAAATTAGCTCGATTAGATACACATCCACTTTCACACCCAGAAATTTATAAAAATAAAAAAAAACGCATATCAGTGTTAATCATCCTCCTGCAGCTGGGCATAGACTGTAAAAAGCACGTTATCAAAACTTTGAGCAGCGGACAAAATGCAAAAACCAGTTAGTCCACTTGTTTGGCCTTTGAGCTCAGGCGTGTCTCTGAGGCAGCGGTTATCGGCGTCAATCACTTATGCAGCCGAGCAGAGTAAGAAAATATAAACATTGAGAGTAAAAAGATGAGCAGATGGCCAGAAAAATTACTGGCCCATTAACCTGTACTATGTTTGATGGTCAGAAGGAGGAGGAAGAGGAGGAGGAGGAGGGAGGAGGCCGTAGGAAGAGGAGGAGGAGGAGGAAAATATGGAAGAGGAGTTTGAGTAGGAGGAAGAGTAGCGTAGAAAGGGGAGGAGGAGGAGGATGGAAAAGTAGAAAGACGAAGAGAAGTAGGAAGAGGAAAAGGAGGAAACAAAAAGTAAAACAAGAAGGAAGAGCAGGAATTAAGAGTAGGCGGAGGAGGAGGAAGAAGAAAGAGGAAAAGCAGAAAGAGGAGGAAGAAGAGGAAGAGAAAAGCAAGGAGGACCAGGAAAATAAAAAAGGAGGGAAGAGTATGAAGAGGAGAAAAGGGAGGAAAAACAAAAAAAAAAAGGAAAAGTAGGAAGAGGAAGGAGGAGGAAGATGGCCGATGAAGGGAGGAAGAAAAGCATTATGATGATGAGTGGAAAAGGAGGAGGAAGATGAAAAGAGGAGTAATACAAGAAAAAGAGGAAGGAAGGAAGAAGCAAGCAGTCTACTTCAGGTTTATCCATTCAGACTCACTCATGTAATCACCTCCATCCCATACATCACACTCAGCACTGCTACACTCTTCACACACCTCTCAACATCATGCCTACATGCCCTCATTCTTGCACATACTGTCGCTGAATGGAGGACAGGTGCTGTGTGTTATGAGGACGCCATCTAGTGTGCGCAACAAACAGTGCGTGCCTCGACTGAACTCAGACTCCCCGCGGCGTTGTGGTTTTATTGCGCCATGCCATTAAGAGATCAAGAAAAATTAGTCCTCTGTGGAGCAACAAAGAAATCAGTTTGCTCCGGCTTAGGTGTGAACGCAGGAAAAAAAGACTAAGCAGGGTGACACAAAGCTGAGTGTTAATGAATAATTACCACCATTACCATTACGACCATTACTACCTCTACCATCACCCTCTACCTTCTCCTCTCCCCTTCCCCCATTATTATTTTCTCTCCCCCAGACATATGTTCCCTTCTCCCTTCTTCCTTCTCCTTCCTTTCTTCCTTGATTTCAACCAGTTGCTCTTGCTCTCTTCTCCCCACCCTCCTCCTTACTCTGTTCCCTTCTCCTCCTCCTCCCATCCTCTACCTCCATCACCCTGTTTCCTTCTTTCCCTTCCTCCTTCCTCCATGTCCTCACTTCCTTCTTCCACTTCCCCAATATCTCCTCCACCATTCCAATCCACATATCTCCCCCAACACTTCCCTCCTCCCATCCTCCCTCTTACCATCTCTCCCTTGTAACCTTCCCTACCTCCTTACACACTCCCTCCTCCTCCCCCCCTCCATGTAGCACATAGCCCATGTAATTGAAGAGCTTGCTGTGAGTGGCTGAAGCTGCAAGCACCCCACGTCATAATTGATCAAGGAATATCTGGCATTAATATAAAGCAATTACCTTGCTTTGATGAGAATATATGTAATTATAGAAGTACGCCTTAACACTATTAGATCACCTAACTGCCCTTCACGCTTACAACAGGTTCGATTCCTCTCATCTCACCTCTATCAACCCCTCATTCGTCCCTTTGTTGTTACATTACCTCCTCTCTCTGTTGTTTTGGTAGTTTTGAAGGCGCTGGCAACCTCTTCCTCCTCCTGCTCCTTCTCCTCCTCTTTTCTTCTCCTGTATCCAATGGTTTTTACACCTAAACCTTAACTAACAAATAAGACATCCTCCTCCACCTCCTTTTTTGTTGTTCTGCTTATTCCACGTTAAACTTATCCTCCACCTCCACCTTCCCTCCTCTTTCATACCTGCTATTATCTCTGTCGTTACTTTTCCTCTAAACTTTTAACATTTGTGGCGTCCTCCTCCACCTTCTTTTTTTGTTCTTTCACCTATTCTGTGCCAACAACACTATCACCTCCTATCTTCCTTTTAGTTCCATCTGTCTGTACAGTAAATATCCCTTTCCATCTCCACTTCATACCAACATCACTTCCCCTCCTTTAACATAATCTATTGACTGTCCTCCTTTACCCATCTTTATACACTACTTCCATCCTTCCTTCCTTTATTGTCCCTTTCCTGTTACTCTATTGAAATAGATATGCTAATTACACATAAAATAATAAAAATTTTATCAAAACATATACGAATACACAAAATAAAATAACATAAATTTTTATGTAAATATATATACAAAATACACATAAAATAATGTAAATACGTAGAAAAATATATATTTAAAATACACATAAAATAATATAAATTCGTATTAAAATGAATAAACAAAATTCCAATAAAAGAATGTATATTTGTAGGAAAATATATACAAAATACAAATAAAATAACTAAAATTCGTATAAAAATATATACAAAAATACTCAATTTTTTTTTTAATTTGTTTGAAAATAGATATGCAAGCTACACATAAAATTTGGCAAATTTGAATTGAAATACATATACAAAATACACATTAAATAATGTAATATTGTATGCCTATGAAATAATCTAAACTCGTGTCGAATTAAATTAACAAAATCCCAATAAAATAATGTAATTTTGAATGAATATATATATATATATATATATATATATATATATATATATATATATATATATATATACATATATATATATATATATATATATATATATATATATATATATATATATATATATATATATATATATATATATATAGAAAATACACTTAAAATAACCTAAATACAAATACAAATATACACATAAAATAATTTAAAATTGAATGAAATAAATATACAAAATAAACATAAAATAAGGTAAATTTGTAATGAAATATATGTAAAAATGCACATAAAATAATGTAAATTTGTATGAAAATATATATACAAATACACATAAAATAACATGAATTTGTATAAAATTTGTCTCAAATTATATACGAATACACACAATAAAATAACGTAAATTTTTATGAAAATATATATGTACAAAATACACATAAAATAATGTAAATACGTAGAAAAATATATATACAAAATACACATAAAATAATGTAAATATGTAAGGTAAATATATACAAAATACACCTAGAATAATGTAAAATTCTTTCAATATAAATATACAGAATATCAATAAAGTAATGTAAAAATTAATGAAAATAAAGATGCAACATATCAATAAAATTACTCATATTTAAAAAATATATATATACAAAAATAGACATAAAATAATTAAATTTGTATTAAAATAAATATAGAAAATACACATACAATAAGGTAAATTTTTATTGAAATAGATATGCTAATTACACATAAAATAATATTTTTTTTATCAAAACATATACGAATACACAAAATAAAATAACGTAAATTTTTATGAAAATATATATACAAAATACACATAAAATAATGTAAATACGTAGAAAAATATATATTTAAAATACACATAAAATAATATAAATTCGTATCAAAATGAATAAACAAAATTCCAATAAAAGAATGTATATTTGTAGGAAAATATATATACAAAATACAAATAAAATAACTAAAATTTGTATAAAAATATATACAAAAATACACAAAAAAATTTAAATTTGTTTGAAAATAGATATGCAAGCTACACATAAAATTTGGCAAATTTGAATTGAAATACATATACAAAATACACATTAAATAATGTAATATTGTATGAAAATATATAAACAAATACACATAAAATAACGTAAATTTGCATGAAATATATATACAAAATATATATTAAATAATGTAAATATGTATAAAAATATATATACAAAATACATATAGAATAATGTAAAATCGTTTAAAATAAGTAAACAAAATATCAATAAAATAATGTAAATTTGTATGAAAAAAAAAGACGCAAAATACCCATATAATAACGAATATTTGTATAAATATATACATACAAAAAACACATAAAATAATTGAATTTGTATTAAAATAAATATACAAAATGCACATACAATAAGTATTCGTATATATTCTGAAACAAATTTACATTGTTTTATATGTATTTTACATATCTATTTCAATACAAATTTACCTTATTGTATGTCCATTTTGTATATATATTGTAATACAAATTTAAATATTTGATGTGTTTTTTGGTATATATATTTTTATAAAAAATGCGTTATTTTATGGGTATTTTGCATCTTTATTTTCATACAAATTTATATTATTTTATTAATATTCTGTGTATTTATTTTGATACGATTTTACATTATTCTATTTGTGTTTCGTATATATTTTTTCTATACATATTTACTTTATTTAATGTGTTATTGTATATATATTTCCTACAATTTTACGTTAATTTAAGTGTATTTGTTTATATATTTTCATTCAAACCTACATTATTATATGTGTATTTTGTATATAAATTTCAATACAAATTTGCCTAATTTTATGTGTATTTTGCATATCTATTTTCAAACAAATTTAAATAATTTTTGTGTGTTTTTGTATATATTTTTATACAAATTTTAGTTATTTTATTTGTATTTTTTATATATATTTTCCTACATATATACATTCTTTTATTGGAATTTTATATATTTATTCTGATACGAATTTACTTTATTTTATGTGTATTTTGTATATATATTTTTCTACGTATTTACATTATTTTATGTGTATTTTGTATATATATTTTCATAAAAATTTACTTAATTTTATTGAGTGTATTCGTATATAATTTGATACAAATTTTATACAAATTCATGTTATTTTATGTGTATTTGTATATATATTTTCATACAAATTTACATTATTTTATGTGATTTTTACATATATTTCATTACAAATTTACATTATTTTATGTTTATATTGTATATTTATTTCATTCAATTTCAAATTATTTTATGTGTATATTTGTATTTGTATAGATTTTTATAGAAATATATATACAAAATACACATGAAATGATGTAAATACGTATAAAAAAATGAATACAAAATACACATAAAATAATGTAAAATCGTATCAAAATAAATAAACAAAACACCAATAAAAGAATGTGTATTTGTATAAATATAAATATACAAAATACTCATAAAATATCATAAATTTGTATAAAACTATATACAAAAATACTCAGAAGTCATTAAATTTGTATGAAAATAGATATACAAAATACGGCTAAAATAAGCTAAATTTGAATTGAAATGTATATACAAAATACATAAAATAATGTAAATTTGTATCAAAATATTTATACAAATACATATATTAGCGTAGATTTGTTTAAAAATATATAAACAAAATACACATTAAGTAATGTAAATACGTATAAAAAATATGTACAAAATACACAAATAATCATGTAATTCGTATCAAAATAAACAAAATAGCAATAAAATAATGTAAATTTGTATGAGAAAAAATATACAAATAACGCAAATTTCTATAAAAATATATGTACAAAAATGCACATAAAATAAAATAAATTTGCATAAAAATATATGTACAAATCACACATTAAATAATGTAAATGCGTGCATAAAATAACCTAAATTTGTATAAAACTATATACAAAAATACACAAAAATAATTTAAATTTCTATGAAAAGAAATATACAAAATACACTTAAAGTTAGGTAAATTTGTATTGAAATACATATATAAAATACACATCAAATAATGTAATTTTGAATGAAAATATATAAACAAATACACTTAAAATAACGTATATTTGTATAAAATATATATGCAAGATACACAGTAAATAATGTAAATGTGTATAAAAAAATATATACAAAAAACAAATAGAATAATGTAAAATCGTATCAAAATAAATACACAGAATATCAATAAAATAATGTAAATTTGTATGAAAATAAAGATGCAAAATTCCCAAAAAATATCGCATTTTTTATAAAAAAATATATACCAAAATACACATAAAATATATAAATTTGTATTGAAATAAATATACAAAATGCATATACAGTAAGGTAAATTTGTATTGAAAGATATATTCAAAAATACATATAAAACAATGTAAATTTGTTTCAAAATATATATACGAATACACATAAAATAAAGTAGATTTCTATAGAAATATATATACAAAATACATATGAAATTATGTAAATACGTATAAAAATATATATACAAAATACATATTAAATATTGTAAATTCGTTTCAAAATAAATAAACAAAATATCATGAAAAGAATGTGTATTTGTATGAAAATAGATAATAGATAATAAATTTGTATAAAATATATATGCAAGATACACATTAAATAATGTAAATATGTATAAAAAAGCATATACAAAAAACAAATAGAATAATGTAAAATCGTATCAAAATAAATACACCGAATATTAATAAAATAATGTAAATTTGTATGAAAATAAAGATGCAAAATTCCCATAAAATAGCGCATTTCTTATAAAAATATATATACCAAAATACACATAAAATATTTAAATTTGTATTGAAATAAATATACAAAATGCACATACAATAAGGAAAATTTGCATTGAAAGAGATATGCAAAAATACATATAAAACAAAGTAAATTTGTTTCAATATATATATACGAATACAAATAAAATAACGTAGATCTCTATAAAAATATATATACAAAATACACATAAAATCAAGAAAATACGTATAAAAAAATGTATACAAAATACACATAAAATAATGTAAATTTGAATTAAAATAAATAAACAAAATACCAATAAAAGAATGTGTATTTGGATAAATATAAATATACAAAATACACATACAAAATAAACATAAAATAAGGTAGATTTGTAATAAAATATATGTACAAAATACACATAAAAATTTACATTATTTTATTGTGTGTATTCGTATTTATTTTATTCAAATTCATATTATTTTATTTGTATTTGTATATATATTTTCATTACAAATTTACCTTATTTTATGATTATTTTGTATATATATTTCATTCAATCGTAAATTATGTGTATATTTGTATTTGTATTTAGGTAATTTTATGTGTATTTTCTATATATATTTTCATCCAAAATTACATTATTTTATAGGTATTTTCTTAATTTAATTCGAAACGAATTTAGATTTTTTCATATGTATTTTGTATACATATTTTTATACTCATTTACATTATCTAATGTGTGTTTTGTGTAGATATTTTTTATGCAAATTTACTTAATATTATGTGCATTTTTGTACATATATTTTTATAGAAATTTGCGTTATTTTATGAGTATTTTGTATATGTTTTCTCATACAAAATTACATTATTTTATTAGTATTTTATTCATTTATTTTGATAAGAATTACATGCTTATATGTGTATTTTGTACATATTTTTTTATATGTATTTACATTATTTAATGTGTATTTTGTTTATATATTTTTTTAAAAATTTACGTTATTATATGTGTATTTGTATAAATATTTTCATACAAATTTACATTGTTTTATGTATTTTGCATATATATTTCAATTCAAAATTAGCTTATTTATGTGTATTTTGTATATCTATTTTCACACAAATTTAATTACTTTTGTGTATTTTTGCAAATAGTTTTATATAAATTTACATTATTTTATGTGTATTTTGTATATTTATATTTATACAAATACACATTCTTTTATTAGTATTTTGTTTATTTATTTTGATACGAGTTTACATTATTTTATGTGTATTTTGTATACCTTTTTTTATACGTATTTACTTCATTTTATGTGTATTTCGTATATATATTTTCATAGAAATCTACGTTATTTTATGTGTATTCGTATATATATTTTGAAACAAATTTACATTGTTTTATATGTATTGTGCATATCTATTTCAATACAAATTTACCTTATTGTATGTGCATTTTGTATATTTATTTTAATACAAAGTCAAATATTTTATGTGTGTCTTGGTATATATATTTTTATAAAAAATGCGTTATTTTATGGGTATTTTGCATCTTAATTTTCATACAAATTTACATTATTTTATTAATATTCTGTGTATTTATTTTGATACGATTTTACATTATTCTATTTGTGTTTTGTATATATTTTTTTATACATATTTACATTATTTAATGTGTATTTTGTATATATATTTTATACAAATTTACGTTACTTTAAGTGTATTTGTTTATATATTTTCATTCAAATTTACATTATTTTATGTGTATTTTGTAAATGTATTTCAATACAATTTTACCTAATTTTATGTGTATTTTGTATATTTATTTTCATTTAAACTTTAATTATTTTTGTGTATTTTTGTATATAGTTTTATACAAATTTAGGTGATTTTATGTGTATATTGTATATCTATTTTCATACAAATACATATACTTTTATTGATATTTTGTTTATTTATTTTGACGCGATTTTACATTATTTATTGTATTTTTATATATATATATATATATATATATATATATATATATATATATATATATATATATATATATATATATATATATATATATATATATATATATATATATATATATATATTTATATGAAAATAGATATACAAAATACATGCAAAATACATATAAAATAAAGCATATTTTTATAAAAATACATATACACAAATACACATAGAATAATTAAATTTGTATTAAAATTAATATAAAAAATGCATATACAATAAGGTAGATTTGTATTGAAAAAATACAAAATACATATAAAACAGTGTAAATCTGTTTCAAAATCTATATACGAATACACATAAATGCACCTAGATTTCTATATAAATGTATATACAAAATACACCCCCAATGATGTAAACACCTATAAAAAAAAATATATATATATATATATATATATATATATATATATATATATATATATATATATATATATATATATATATATATATATATATATATATATAAATTTAATTACTTTTGTGAATTTTTACATATAGTTTTATATAAACACGTTATTTTATGTAGTTTTTGTATAATTATATTTATACAAATACACATTCTTTTATTGGTATTTTGTTTATTTATTTTGATACGAATTTACATTATTTTATTTGTATTTTGTATACATTTTTATATACGTATTTACGTAATTTTATGTGTATTTTATATATATATTTTTTTTAGAAATCTACGTTATTTTATATGTATTCGTATATATATTTTGAAACAAATTTACATTGTTTTATATGTATTTTGCATATCTATTTCAATACAAATTTACCTTATTGTATGTGCATTTTGTATATTTATTTTAATACGAATTAAATTATTTTATGTGTATTTTTGTATATATATTTTTATGCAAATATGCGTTATTATATGGGTATTTTGCATATTTTTTTCATACAAATTTACATTATTTTATTAATATTCTGTTTATTTATTTTGATACGATTTTACATTATTATATTTGTGTTTTTTATATATATATATATATATATATATATATATATATATATATATATATATATATATATATATATATATATATATATATATATATTACAATAAATATACAAAATGCACATACAATAAGGTAAATTTGTATTGAAATAGATATGCAAAATACATATAAAACAATGTAAATATGTTTCAAAATATATATACGAATACACATAAAATAACGTAGATTTCTATAAAAATATATATACAAAATACACATAAAATTAAGTAAATACGTATAAGAAAATGTATACAAAATACACATAAAATAATGTAAATTCGTATCAAAATAAATAAACAAAATACCAATAAAAGAATGTGTATTTGTATAAATATAAATATACAAAATACACATAAAATAACGTAAAATTGTATAAAACTATATAAAAAATAAACAAAAATAATTTAATTTGTATGAAAATAGATATACAAAAGACACATAAAATGAGCTAAATTTGTATTGAAATAAATATACAAAATACATAAAATAATGTAAATTTGTATCAAAATATTTATTCAAATACACATATATGTGTATTTTGTATACGTATTTCAACACAAATTTACCTAATTTTATGTGTATTTTGTATATTTATTTTCATACAAGTTTAAACTATTTTTGTGTATTTTTGTATATATTTTTATACAAATTTAGGTTATTTTATGTGTATTTTGTATATCTATTTTCATACAAATACACATTCTTTTATCGATATTTTGTTTATTTATTTTGACGCGAATTTACATTATTTAATGTGTATTTTGTATATATATTTTTATACGTAATTACATCATTTCATGTGTATTTTGTATATATATTTCTATAAAAATCTACGTTATTTTATATGTGTTCGTATATATATATATTTTGAAACAAATTGACACTGTTTTATGTGTATTTTGCATATTTTTTCAATACAAATTTACCTTATTGTATGTGCATTTTGAATATTAATTTTTATACAAATTTAATTATTCTATGTGTATTTTTGTATATGTATTTTTATAAAAATATGCTTTATTTTATGGGTATTTTGCATATTTATTTTCAGACAAATTTACATTATTTTATTGATACTCTGTGTATTTATTTTGATACGATTTTACATTATTCTATGTTTATTTTATATATATATTTTATACAAATGTATGTTATTTTATGTGTATTTGTTTTCATTTCATACAAATTTACATTATTTTGTGTGTATTTTGTACATGTATTTAAATACAAATTTAACTAATTATATGTGTATTTTGTATATCTATTTTCATACAAATTGAAATTATTTTTGTGTTTTTTTGTATATATTTTTATACAAATTTTCGCTATTTTATGTGTATTTTGTATAATTATTTTACTACAAATATACTTTCTTTTATCGGAATTTTGTTTTTTTATTTTGATACGAGTTTACATTATTTTAGGGGTATTTGGTTTATTTATTTTTATATTTGTTTACATCATTTTATATGTATTTTGCATAAATATTTTCATAGAAATTTACTCTATTTTATGAGAATCCGTATATATCTTTTGATACAAATTTACATTATTTATATGTATTTTGCATATCTATTTTAATACAAATTTACTTTATTGTATGTGCATTTTGTATATTTATTTTAATACAAATTAAATTATTTTATGTGTATTTTTGTATATATATTTTTATGCAAATATGCGTTATTATATGGGTATTTTGCATCTTTATTTTCATACAAATTTATATTATTTTATTGATATTCTGTTTATTTATTTTGATACGATTTAACATTATTCTATGTGTATTTTGTATATATATTTTTTTCTATACATATTTACATTATTATTAATGTTTATTTTGTATATATATTATATCCAAATTTACGTTGTTTTATGTGTATTTGTTAATATATTTTCATACAAATTTACATTATTATATGGGTATTTTGTATATGTATTTTAATACAAATTTACCTAATTTTATGTGTATTTTGCATATCTATTTTCAAACTAATTTAAACTATTTTTGTGTATTTTTGTATATATTTTTATACAAATTTTAGATATTTTATTTGTATTTTGTATATATATTTTTCTACAAATATACATTCTTTTATTTGAATTTTGTCTATTTATTTTGATACGAATTTACATTATTTCATGTGTATTTTGTATATGTACTTTTCTACGTATTTAAATTATTTTATGTGTATTTTGTTTATATATTTTCATAAAAATTTACGTTATTTTCTTGTGTGTATTCGTATATATTTTGATACAAATTTTTTACAAATTCATGTTATTTTATGTGTATTTGTATAAATATTTTCATACAAATTTAGATATGTATATTGTATACATTTTTTATACGTATTTACTTAATTTTATGTGTATTTTTTATATATATTTTTATAGAAATTACGTCATTTTGTGTATTCGTATATATATTTTTAAACAAATTTACATAGTTTTATATTTATTTTGCATATCTATTTCAATACAAACTTACTTTAATGAATATGCATTTTGTATATTTATTTTAATACAAATTTAAATATTTAATGTGTATTTTGGTATATATATATATTTTCTAAAAATATCCTTATTTTATGGGTATTTGGATCTTTATTTTCATACAATTTTACATTATTTTATTAATATTCTGTGTATTTATTTTGATACGATTTTACCCTATTCTATTTTTGTTTTGTATATATTTTTTTCATTCATATTTGCATTATTTAATGTGAATTATGTATATGTATTTTATACAAATTTAAGTTATTTAAAGTGTATTTGTTTATATATTTTCAATCAAATTTACATTATTTTATGTGTATTTTGTATATGTATTTTAATACAAATTTACCTAATTTTATGTGTATTTTGTATATTTATTTTCATACAAATTTAAATTATTTTTTGTGTATTTTTGTATGTATTTATATATATATTTTTTATAGAAAACTACGTTTTTTTTATGTGTATTCGTATATATATTTTGAAATAAATTTACCTTGTTTTATGTGTGTTTTGCATCTCTATTTCAATACAAATTTACCATATTGTTTGTTCATTTTGTATATTAATTTTGAAACAAATTTAATTATTCTCTGTGTATTTTTGTATATGTATTTTTATAAAAAAAAAATGCTTTATTTTATAGGTATTTTGCATCTTTATTTTCATACAAATTTACATTATTTTATTGACATTCTGTGTATTTATTTTGATACAATTTTACATTATTCGATGTGTATTTTGTATATATATTTTATAAAAATGTAAGCTAAATTTGAATTGAAATATATATATACAAAATACATAAAATAATGTAAATTTGTATCAAAATATTTATACAAATACACATATAATAACGTAATTTTTTTTTTAAATATATAAACAAAATACACATTAAAAAATGTAAATACGTATAAAAAAATATGTACAAAATACACATATAATCATGTAATTCGTATCAAAATAAATAAACAAAATACCAATAAAATAATGTAAATTTGTGTGAGAAAACATATACAAAATACACATAAAATAACGCAAATTTCTATAAAAATATATGTACAAAAATGCACATAAAATAAAGTAAATTTGCATAAAAATATATATACAAAACACACATTAGATAATGTAAATGAGTAAAAAAATATGTATACAAAATACCTATGAAATAATCTAAATTCGTATCGAATTAAATTAAGAAAATACCAATAAAATAAGGTATTTTTGGATGAAAATATATATAGAAAATACACATAAAATAACCTAAATACAAATACAAATATACACATAAAATAATTTAAAATTGAATGAAATAAATATAAAAAATAAACATAAAATAAGGTAAATTTGTAATGAAATATATGTAAAAATACACATAAAATAATATAAATTTGAATGAAAATATATATACAAATACACATAAAATATCATGAATTTGTACAAAATCTGTATCAAAATATATACCAATACACACAATAGAATAACGTAATTTTTTATGAAAATATATATACAAAATACACATAAAATAATGTAAATACGTAGAAAAATATATATACAAAATACACATAAAATAACGTAAATATGTAAGGAAAATATATACAAAATATACCTAGAATAATGTAAAATTGTATCAATATAAATGTACAGAATATCAATAAAGTAATGTAAAAATGAAAACAAAGATGTAAAATACCCATAAAATTACTCATATTTTAAAAAAATATATATACACATATACACATCAAATAATTAAATTTGTATTAAAATAAATATACAAAATACACATACAATAAGGTAAATTTTTATTGAAATAGATATGCTAAATACACATAAAATAATATAAATTTGTATCAAAACATATAAGAATACACAAAATAAAATAACGTAAATTTTTTTGAAAATATATATACAAAATAAACATAAAATAATTTAAATACGTATTAAAATATATATTTAAAATACACATAAAATAATGTAAATTCGTATCAAAATGAATAAACAAAATTCCAATAAAAGAATATATATTTGTAGGAAAAAATATATACAAAATACAAATAAAATAACTAAAATTTGTATAAAAATATATACAAAAATACACAAAAATAATTTAAATTTGTTTGAAAATAGATATGCAAACTACACATAAGATAAGGCAAATTTGAATTGAAATACATATACAAAATACACATTAAATAAAGTAATATAAAATGTATAAAATATATAAAATATATAAACAAATACATATAAAATAACGTACATTTGCATCAAATATATATACATAATATATATTAAATAATAAAAATATGTATAAAAATAGATATACAAAATACACATAGAATAATGTAAAATCGTTTCAAAATAAATAAACAGAATATAAATAAAATAATGTAAATTTGTATTAAAATAGAGATGCAAAATACCCATATATATTTTTACACAAATATGCGTTATTATATGGGTATTTTCCATCTTTATTTTCATACAAATTTATATTATTTTATTGATATTCTGTTTATTTATTTTGATACGATTTAACATTATTTTATGAGTATTTTGTATATATATATTTTTATACATATTCAAAATATTTGATGTATATTTTGTATATATATTTTATCCAAATTAACATTATTTTATGTGTATTTGTTTATATATTTTCATACAAATTTACATTATTTTATATGTGCTTTGTATATGTATTTCAATACAAATTTACCTAGCTTTATGTGTATTTTGCATATCTATTTTCAAACAAATTTAAATTATTTTTGTGTATTTCTGTATATATTTTTATACAAATTTTAGTTACTTTATTTGTATTTTGTATATATATTTTCCTACAAATATACATTCTTTTATTGGAATTTTGTTTATTTATTTTGATACGAATTTACATTATTTTATGTGTATTTTGTGTATATATTTCTCTACGTATTTAAATTATTTTATGTGTATTTTGTATATACATGTTCATAAAAACTTAGGTTATTTTATTGTGTGTATTCGTATATATTTTGATACAAATTTTATACAAATTATTGTTATTTTATGTGTATTTGTATATATATTTTCATTCAAATTTAAATCATTTTATGTGTATTTTTACATATATTTCATTACAAATTTACCTTATTTTATGTTTATTTTGTATATTTATTTCATTCAATTCTAAATTATTTTGTGTATATTTGTATTTGTATCTAGGTTATTTTATGTGTATTTTCTATATATATTTTCATTCAAAATTACATTATTTTATTGGTATTTTCTTAATTTAATTTGATGCGAATTTAGATTATTTCAAAGGTATTTTGTATATATTTTTATACTCATTTACATTATCTAATGTGTGTTTTGTATATATATTTTTTTGCAAATATGTTTAATGTGAATTTTTGTACATATATTTTAATAGAAATTTGCGTTATTTTATGTGTATTTTGTATATGTTTACTCATACAAATTTATATTATTTTATTGGTATTTTGTTTATTTATTTTGATACGAATTACATGATTATATGTGTATTTTGTACATATTTTTTTATACATATTTGCATTATTTAATATGTATTTTGTTTATATATTTTAATACAAATTTACGTTATTATATGTGCATTTGTATAAATATTTTGATACAAATTTACTTTATTTCATGTATTTTGTATATATATATTTCAATTCAAATTTAGCTTATTTTGTGTGTATTTTGTATGTCTATTTTCATACAAATTTAATTACTTTTGTATATTTTTGTATATAGTTTTATATAAATCTACGTTATTTTATGTGTATTTTGTATATTTATATTTACACAAATACACATTCTTTTATTTGTATTTTGTTTATTTATTTTGATACGAGTTTACATTATTTTATGTGTATTTTGTATACATTTTTTTATACGTATTTACTTCATTTTATGTGTATTTTGTATATATATTTTTATAGAAATCTACGTTATTTTATGTGTATTCGTATCTATATTTTGAAACAAATTTATAATGTTTTATATGTATTTTGGATATCTATTTCAATTCAAATTTACCTTATTGTATGTGTTTTTTGTATATTTATTTTGATACAAATTTAATATTTTATGTGTATCTTGGTATATATATTTTTTTAAATAAAAAAAATGCTTTATTTTATGGTTGTTTTGCTTCTTTATTTTCATACAAATTTACATTATTTTATTAATATTCTGTGTATTTATTTTGATACGATTTTATATTATTCTATTTGTGTTTTGTATATATTTTTTTATACAAATTTACGTTATTTTGAGTGTATTTGTTTTACGTATTTTCATTCAAATTTACATTATTTTATGTGTATTTTGTATATGTATTTCAATACAAATTTACCTAGTTTTATGTGTATTTTGTATATTTATTTTCATACAAATTTACATTATTTTTGTGTATTTTTGTATATAGTTTGATACAAATTTAGGTTATTTTATGTGTATTTTGTATATCTATTTTCATACATATACACATTCTTTTATTGATATTTTGTTTATTTATTTTGACGCGAATTTACATTATTTAACGTGTAATTTGTATATATATTTTTATCCGTATTTACATTATTTCATGTGTATTTTGTATATATATTCCTATAGAAATCTACGTTATTTTATGTGTATTCGTATATATATTTTGAAACAAATTTACACTGTTTTACTTGTATTTTGCATATTTTTTCAATATAAATTTACCTTATTGTATATGCATTTTGTATATTAATTTTAATACAAATTTAATTATTCTATGTGTATTTTTGAATATGTATTTTTTTAAAAATATGCTTTATTTTAGGGTATTTTGCATCTTTATTTTCATACAAATTCAAATTATTTTATTGATATTCTGTGTATTTATTTTGATACTATTTTACATTATTCTATGTGTATTTTGTATATATATTTTATACAAATGTACGTTATTTTATGTGTATTTGTTTTCATTTCATACAAATTTAAATTATTTTATGTGTATTTTGAACATTTATTTAAATACAAATTTAACCAATTATATGAGTATTTTGTATACCTATTTTCATACAAATTGATATTATTTTTTTTTGTATATATTTTTATACAATTTTTCGTTATTTTATATGTATTTTGGATATTTATTTTCCTACAAATATATGTTTTTTATCGGAATTTTGTTTATTTATTTTGATACGAATTTACATTATTTTAGGTGTATTTGATATATATATTTTTATACTTATTTACATCATTTTATATGTATTGTGTATGTATATTTTCATAGAAATTTACTCTATTTTATGTGTATTCGTATATATATTTTGAAACAAATTTACATTATTTATGTGTATTTTGCATATCTATTTCAATACAAATTTACTTTATTGTATGTGCATTTTGTATATTTATTTTAATACAAATTAAATTATTTTATGTGTATTTTTGTATATATATTTTTATGCAAATATGCGTTATTATATGGGTATTTTGCATCTTTATTTTCATACAAATTTACATTATTTTATTGATATTCTGTTTATTTATTTTGATACGATTTAACATTATTCTATGTGTATTTTGTATATATTTTATTTTATACATATTTACATATATATATATATATATATATATATATATATATATATATATATATATATATATATATATATATATATATATATATATATATTTGTGTGTGTGTGTGTGTGTGTGTGTGTGTGTGTGTGTGTGTGTGTGTGTGTGTGTGTGTGTGTGTGTGTGTTTTCATTTCATACAAATTTACTTTATTTTGTCTGAATTTTGTACAAGTATTTAAATACAAATTTAACTATTTATATGTGTATTTTGTATATCTATTTTCATTCAAATTGAAATTATTTTTGTTTATTTTTATTTATTTTGTTTATTTATTTTTATATAAATTTTCGTTACTTAATGTGTATTTTGTATATTTATTTTCCTTCAAATATACGTTCTTTTATCGGATTTTTTTTTTTTAATACGAATTTACATTATTTGAGGCATAATTGGTATATATATTTTTATACATATTTACATCATTTTATATGTATTTTGTATGTATATTTTTATTAAAATTTACTCTATTTTATGAGTATTCGTATATATATATATATATATATATATATATATATATATATATATATATATATATATATATATATATATATATATATATATATATATATATATATATATATATATATATATATATATATATATATTGATACAAATTTACATTATTGATGTGTATTTTGCATATCTATTTCAATACAAATTTACTTTATCGTGTTTGCATTTTGTATATTTATTTTAAAACAAATTTAATTATTTTATATGTATTTTTGTATATATATATATTCTTATACAAATATGCGTTATTATATGGAAATTTTGCATCTTTATTTTCATAGAAATTTACATTATTTTATTGATATTCTGTTTATTTATTTTGATACGATTTAACATTATTTTATGAGTATTTTGTATATATATTTTTATACATATTTGAAATATTTAATGTATATTTTGTATATATATTTTTTTCCAAATCTACGTTATTTTATGTGTATTTGTTTATATATTTTCATAAAAATTTGCATTATTTATGTGTGTTTTGTATATGTATTTCAATACAAATTTGCCTAACTTTATGTGTATTTTGCATATCTATTTTCAAACAAATTTATATTATTTTTGTGTTTTTTTTTTATTTTTATACAAATTTTAGTTAATTTATTTGTATTTTGTGTATATATTTTCCTACAAATATACATTCTTTTCTTGGAATTTTGTATATTTATTTTGATACGAGTTTACATTATTTTATGAGTATTTTGTATAGATATTTTACTACGTATTTATATTTTTTATGTGTATTTTGTGTATATATTTTCATAAAAATTAACATTATTTTATTGATATTCTGTTTATTTATTTTGATACGATTTAACATTATTTTATGAGTATTTTGTATATATATTTTTATACGTATAAAAAAATGTATACAAAATACACTTAAAATAATGTAAATTCGTATAAATATAAATAAACAAAATACCAATAAAAGAATGTGTATTTGTAAAAATATAAATATACAAAATGCACATAAAATAACGTAAATTTATATAAAACTATATACAAAAATACACAAAAGTAATTTAATTTGTATGAAAATAGGTATACAAAATACAGTCAAAATAAGCTTAATTTGAATTAAACTATATATACAAAATACATGAAATAAAGTAAATTTGTATCAAAATATTTTTACACATACACATATAATAACGTAAATTTTTATAAATATATATAAACATAATACACATAAAATAATGTAAATACGTATAAAAAAATATGTACAAAATGCACATATAATCAAGTAATTCGTATCAAAATAAATAAACAAAATACCAATAAAATAAAGTAAATTTTTATGAGAAAACATATACAAAATACATATAAAATAACGCAAATTTCTATAAAAATATATGTACAAAAATTCACATAAAATAAATTTCCATTAAAAAATATATACAAAACACACATTACATAATGTAAATGAGTATAAAAATATGTATACAAAATACCTATGAAATAATCTAAATTCGTATCGAGTTAAATTAAGAAAATACCAATAAAATAATGTAATTTTGGATGAAAATATATATAGAAAATACACATAAAATAACCTAAATATAAACACAAATTTACACATAAAATAATTTAAAATTGAATGAAATAAATATACAAAATAAACATAAAATAAGGTAAATTTATAATGAAATATATGTAAAAATACACATAAAATAATATAAATTTGTTTGAAAATATATATACAAATACACATAAAATAACATGAATTTGTATAAAATTTGTATCAAAATATATACGAATACACACAATAAAATAACGTAAATTTTTATGAAAATGTATATACAAAATACACATAAAATAATTTAAATACGTAGAAAAATATATAGAAAATACACATAAAATAATGAAAATTCGTATCAAAATAAAAAAACAAAATTCCACTAAAACAATATATATATATATATATATATATATATATATATATATATATATATATATATATATATATATATATATATATATATATATATATATATATATATATATATATATATATATATATATATATATATATATATATATATATATATATATATATATATAAATATATATATATATATATATATATATATATTTCTATAGAAATCTACGTTATTTTATGTGTAATCGTATATATATTTTGAAACAAATTTACATTGTATTTTTGTATATATTTTTATATAAATTTTCGTTACTTTATGTATATTTTGTATATCTATTTTATTTCAAATGTACGCTTTTTTTCGGAATTTTGTTTATTTATTTTGATACGAATTTACATAATCTGAGGTATATTTGGAATATATATTTTTATACTTATTTACATCATTTTTTAGGTATTTTGTATGTATATTTTCATAGAAATTTACTCTATTTTATAAGTATTTGTATATATATTTTGATACAAATTTACATTATTGATATGTATTTTGCATATCTATTTCAATACAAATTTACTTTATTGTATCTGCATTTTGTATATTTATTTTAATACAAATTTAACTATTTTATATATATTTTTGTATATATATTTTTATACAAATGTACTTTATTATATTCGTATTTTGCATCTTTATTTTCATACAAATTTACATTATTTTATTGATATTCTGTTTATTTATTTTGATACGATTTAACATTATTCTATGGGTATTTTTTATATACAAATTTACATTATTTTATTAATATTCTGTGTATTTATTTTCATACTATTTTACATAATTCTATTTGTGTTTTGTATATATTTTTTTATACATATTTACATTATTTAATATGTATTTTCTATATATATATATATATATATATATATATATATATATATATATATATATATATATATATATATATATATATATATATATATATATATATATATATATATATATTATACAAATTTACGTTATTTTAAGTGTATTTTGTATATGTATATCAATACAAATTTACCTAATTTTATGTGTATTTTGTATATTTATTTTCATTAAAATTTAAATTATTTTGTATACAAATTTACGTTATTTTATGTGTATTTTGTATATCTATTTTCATACAAATACACATTCTTTTATTGATATTTTGTTTATTTATTTTGACACGAATTTACATTATTTAATGTGTATTTTGTATTCATATTTTTATACGTATTTACATCATTTCATGTGTATTTTGTATATATATTTCTATAGAAATCTACGTTATTTTATGTGTATTCGTATATATATATTGAATCAAATTTACATTGTTTTATGTGTATTTTGCATATTTTTTCAATACAAATTTACCTTATTGTATGTGCATTTTATATATTAATTTTAATAGAAATTTAATTATTCTATGTGTATTTTTGTATATGTATTTTTATAAAAATATGCTTTATTTTATATGTATTTTGCGTGTTTTTTGTATATCTATTTTCATACAAATTTAATTACTTTTGTGTATTTTTGTAGATAGTTTTATATAAATTTACGTTATTTTATGTGGTTTTTGTATAATTATATTTTTACAAATACACATTCTTTTATTGGTATTTTGTTTATTTATTTTGATACGAATTTACATTATTTTATGTGTATTTTGTATACATTTTTTATACGTATTTACGTAATTTTATGTGTATTTTGTATATATATTTTTTTAGAAATCTACGTTATTTTATGTGTATTCGTATATATATTTTGAAACAAATTTACATTGTTTTATATGTATTTTGCATATCTATTTTAATACAAATTTACCTTATTGTATGTGCATTTTGTATATTTATTTTAATACAAATTCAAATATTTTATGTGTATTTTGTTATATATATTTTTTTTAAATGCGTTATTTTATGGGAATTTTGCATCTTAATTTTCATACATATATACATTATTTTATTAATATTCTGTGTATTTATTTTGATAGGATTTTACATTATTATATTCGTGTTTATATATATATATATATATATATATATATATATATATATATATATATATATATATATATATATATATATATATATATATATATATATATATATATATATATATATATATATATATATATATATATATATATATATATATATATATATATATATATATATATATATATATATATATATATATATATATATATATATATATATATATATATATATATATATATATATATATATATATATATTTATATATATATATATATATATATATATATATATATATATATATATTTATTTATTTATTTATATTTATTTATATATACATATATATATTTTTTTATACATATTTACATTCTTCTCAATTTCTGCAACATTCGCGGTCTTCGCTCTAATTTTCATTCTGTGGAACATCATCTCTCCTCCTCTAAACCTCACCTTCTCTTCCTTACCGAAACACTGGTTTCTGAGGCTACTGACAGCAATCTCTACTCTGTTCCCTCCTACTATCTCTATCCTAAATTTCAATCCAAAGCTGGATGTTGCGCCTACGTGCGCAACGACATCACTTGCGCTCGTGCCCACAACCTTGACTCTTCTGAATTTTCCACCATCTGGCTAAGACTTCATTGTCATTCTATTACTATGTAAAATTCTTTGACTATTTGAATTCTAAAGTGGAGCACATCTTGACCCACTCTCCCTTCGCTGAAATCTCCATCCTAGGAGATTTCAATGTTCACCACCAGCTTTGGCTTTCATCCTCTTTCACTGACCATCCTGGTGAACAAGCCTACAACTTTGCTATTCTCAACGACCTAGAGCAGTTGGTCCAGAACCCTACACGTATTCCCGACCGTCTTGGAGATCGGCCCAACATTCTAGACCTCTTCCTTACCTCAAACCCTTCTGCTTATTCTGTCAAACTGTTCTCTCCGTTGGGCTCCTCCGATCACAATCTTATTAAATTTTCTGCATCCTGTCCTATCGCTCCTGTACACCCTCTGGACCCACCGAGGAGGCGATGCTTCTGGCATTTTGCTTCAGCTCGGTGGGACGACCTGAGGATGTACTTTTCCGATTTCCCGTGGAATGATTATTGCTTCCAGGATAGAGACCCCTCTGTGTGTGCTCAGCGCATCACAGAGGTGATTGTCTCTGGAATGGAGGCATACATTCCTCGTTCTTTCTCTACTCCTCACGCTAAAAAGCCTTGGTTTAATCACGCTTGTTCTCGTGCTGTCAATGATAGAGAGGTAGCTCACAAAAGGTACCAGAGCCTTCAAACTAATGCTAATTATGAACTTTACATTTCTGCCCGAAATCGTGCCAAATCTATTCTCCGACTAACCAAAAATTCTTTCATTAATAGAAAATGTCAAAACCTTGCTTTCTCTAACTCTTCCCGTGACTTCTGGCATCTAGCCAAAAACATCTCCTCAAACTTCACTTCTTCATCTTTCCCTCCACTCCTCAGTCCTGACGGCAACACTGCCGTCTCATCTATCTCTAAGGCTGAACTCTTCTCTCAAACGTTTTCAAAAAACTCCACTCTGGACGTTTCTGGGCATATTCCTCCTACTCATCCCCCCTCTGACTCCTTTATGCCTGTTATAAAGATTCTTCAAAATGATGTTTTCTGTGCCCTCTCTGGCCTCAATCCTCAGAAGGCTTATGGACCTGATGGAGTGCCTCCTATTGTCTTTAAAAACTGTGCCTCCGTGCTGTCACCCTGCCTGGTCAAACTCTTTCGCCTCTGCCTGTCAACATCTACCTTTCCTTCTTTTTTTTTTTCTTTTTTTTTTTACAGCAAAGGAGACAGCTCAAGGGCACAAAAAAAGTAAACATTAATAAAAAAAAAAAAAGCCCGCTACTCGCTGCTCCTAAAAAGAATCCAAAGAGGTGGCCGAAAGATAGGTCAGTTTCGGGAGGAGAGGTGTCCTGATACCCTCCTCTTGAAAGAGTTCAAGTCGTAGGCAGGAGGAAATACAGTTGAAGGAAGATTGTTCCAGAGTTTACCAGCGTGAGGGATGAAAGAGTGAAGATGCTGGTTAACTCTTGCATAAGGGGTTTGGACAGTATAGGGATGAGCATGAGTAGAAAGTCGAGTGCAGCGGGGCCGCGGGAGGGGGGGAGGCATGCAGTTAGCAAGTTCAGAAGAGCAGTCAGCGTGGAAATATCGATAGAAGATAGCAAGAGAGGCAACATTGCGGTGGAATTTAAGAGGTAAAAGACTATCAGTATGAGGAGGAGAGCTGATGAGACGAAGAGCCTTTGCCTCCACTCTGTCCAGAAGAGCTGTGTGAGTGGAGCCCCCCCACACATGAGATGCATACTCCATACGAGGGCGGACAAGGCCCCTGTATATGGACAGCAACTGTGCAGGGGAGAAGAACTGGCGGAGACGGTACAGAACGCCCAGCCTCGAGGAAGCTGATTTAGTAAGAGATGAGATATGAAGTTTCCAGTTGAGATTTTGAGTTAAGGATAGACCGAGGATGTTTAGTGTTGAGGAAGGTGATAGCTGGGTGTTGTCAAAGAATAGGGATAGTTGTTTGGAAGATTGTGGATAGGTGGAGAAACTGTGTTTTTGAGGCGTTGAAGGACACCAGGTTCTTCTTGCCCCAATCGGAAATAATAGTAAGGTCTGAGGCTAAGCGTTCTGCAGCCTCCAGCCTTGAGTCGTTAAGTTCCTGAAGGGTGGGTCTTCTATTAAAGAAGTTGAATAATGCAGAGTGGAATCATCGGCGTAGGAATGGATAGGACAGTTCGTTTTGGAAAGAAGATCATCAATGAACAACAGACAAAGAGTGGGAGATAGGACAGAACCCTGTGGGACACCACTGTTAATAGATTTAGAGGAAGAACAGTGACCGTCTACCACGGCAGAAATAGAACGGTCAGAAAGGAAACTGGAGATAAAGGTACAGAGAGAAGGATAGAAACCGTAGGAGGGTAGTTTAGAAAGCAAAGATTTGTGCCAGACCCTATCAAAAGCTTTTGATATGTCCAGCGCAATAGCAAAAGTTTCACCGAAACGGCTAAGAGGAGGACCAAGAGTCAGTTAAGAAGGCTAGGAGATCACCAGTAGAACGCCCCTTGCGGAACCCATACTGGCGATCAGATAGAAGGTCAGAAGTGGAAAGGTGCTTTTGAATCTTACGGTTAAAAGATTGATTCAAAAGCTTTAGATAGACAAGAAAGTAAAGCAATAGGACGGTAGTTTGAGGATTGGGCGGTCACCCTTCTTAGGTACAGGCTGTATGAAGGCATACTTCCAGCAAGAAGGAAGGTAGATATTGACAGGCAGAGGCGAAAGAGTTTGACCAGGCAGGGTGACAGCACGGAGGCACAGTTTTTAAGGACAATAGGAGGCACTCCATCAGGTCCATAAGCCTTCAGAGGATTGAGGCCAGAGAGGGCATAGAAAACATCATTTTGAAGAATCTTTATAACAGGCATAAAGGAGTCAGAGGGGGGATGAGTAGGAGGAATATGCCCAGAATCGTCCAGAGTGGAGTTTTTAGAAAAAGTTTGAGAAGAGTTCAGCCTTAGAGATAGATGAGACGGCAGTGTTGCCGTCAGGACTGGGAGTGGAGGGAAAGATGAAGAAGTGAAGTTGGAGGAGATGTTTTTGGCTAGATGCCAGAAGTCACGGGAAGAGTTAGAGAAAGCAAGGTTTTGACATTTTCTATTAATGAAAGAATTTTTGGTTAGTCGGAGAATAGATTTGGCACGATTTCGGGCAGAAAGGAAGTATGCCTGGAAGTATGCCTTCATACAGCCTGTACCTAAGAAGGGTGACCGCTCCAATCCCTCAAACTACCGTCCTATAGCTTTACTTTCTTGTCTATCTAAAGCTTTTGAATCAATCCTTAACCGGAAGATTCAAAAGCACCTTTCCACTTCTGACCTTCTATCTGATCGCCAGTATGGGTTCCGCAAGGGGCGTTCTACTGGTGATCTCCTAGCCTTCTTAACTGACTCTTGGTCATCCTCTCTTAGCCGTTTCGGTGAAACTTTTGCTATTGCGCTGGACATATCAAAAGCTTTTGATAGGGTCTGGCACAAATCTTTGCTTTCTAAACTACCCTCCTACGGTTTTTATCTTTCTCTCTGTACCTTAATCTCCAGTTTCCTTTCTGACCGTTCTATTTCTGCCGTGGTAGACGGTCACTGTTCTTCCCCTAAATCTATTAACAGTGGTGTCCCACAGGGTTCTGTCCTATCTCCCTCTCTTTTTCTGTTGTTCATTGATGATCTTCTTTCCAAAACTAACTGTCCTATCCATCCATTCCTACGCCGAAGATTCCACTCTGCATTATTCAACTTCTTTTAATAGAAGACCCACACTACAGGAACTTAACGACTCAAGGCTGGAGGCTGCAGAACGCTTAGCCTCAGCCCTTACTATTATTTCCGATTGGGGCAAGAAGAACCTGGTGTCCTTCAACGCCTCAAAAACACAGTTTCTCCACCTATCCACTCGACACAATCTTCCAAACAGCTATCCCCTATTCTTTGACAACACCCAGCTATCACCTTCTTCAACACTAAACATCCTCGGTTTATCCTTAACTCAAAATCTCAACTGGAAACTTCATATCTCATCTCTTACTAAATCAGCTTCCTCGAGGCTGGGCGTTCTGTACCGTCTCCGCCAGTTCTTCTCCCCTGCACAGTTGCTGTCCATATACAGGGGCCTTGTCCGCCCTCGTATGGAGTATGCATCTCATGTGTGGGGGGGCTCCACTAACACAGCTCTTCTGGACAGAGTGGAGGCTAAGGCTCTTCGTCTCATCAGCTCTCCTCCTCATACTGATAGTCTTCTACCTCTTAAATTCCGCCGCAATGTTGCCTCTCTTTCTATCTTCTATCGATATTTCCACGCTGACTGCTCTTCTGAACTTGCTAACTGCATGCCTCCCCCCCTCCCGCGGCCCCGCTGCACTCGACTTTCTACTCATGCTCATCCCTATACTGTCCAAACCCCTTATGCAAGAGTTAACCAGCATCTTCACTTTTTCATCCCTTACGCTGGTAAACTCTGGAACAATCTTCCTTCATCTGTATTTCCTCCTGCCTACGACTTGAACTCTTTCAAGAGGAGGGTATCAGGACACCTCTCCTCCTGTATTTGATCTTCCTTTCGGCCACCTCTTTTGTTTTACTTTAGGAGCAGCGAGTAGCGGGCTTTTTTTTATTATTGTTTTCTTTTTTTGTTGCCCTTGAGCTGCCTCCTTTGTTGTAAAAAAAAAAAATATGTGTATTTTGTATATATATTTTATACAAATTTACTTTATTTTAAGTGTATTTGTTTATATATTTTTCATTCAAATTTAATTATTATTTTATGTGAATTTTGTATATGTATCTCAATACAAATTTACCTAGTTTTATGTGTATTTTGAATATTTATTTTCATACAAATTTAAATAATTTTTTGTGTATTTTTGTATATAGTTTTATACAAATTTAGGTTATTTTATATGTATTTTGTATATCTATTTTCATACAAATACACATTCTTTTATTGATATTTTGTTTATTTATTTGACACGAATTTACATTATTTAATGTGTATTTTGTATATATATTTTTATACTTATTTATGTCATTTCACGTGTATTTTGTATATATATATTTCTATAAAAATCTACGTTATTTTATGTGTATTCGTATACATATTTTGTAACAAATTTACATTGTTTTATGTGTATTTTGCATATTTTTTCAATACAAATTTACCTTATTGTATGTGCATTTTGTATATTAATTTTAATACAAATTCAATTATTCTATGTGTACTTTTGTTTATGTATTTTTATAAAAAGATGCTGTATTTTATGGGTATTTTGCATCTTTATTTTCATACAAATTTACAGTATTTTATCGATATTTTGTGTATTTATTTTGATACGATTTTACATTATTCTATGTGTATTTTTTATATATTTTTTTAAAAATGTACGTTATTTTATGTGTATTTTTTTCATTTCATAAAAATTTATATTATTTTATGTGTATTTTGTATATGTATTTAAATACAAATTTAACTAATTATATGTGTATTTTGTATATCTATTTTCATACAAATTGAAACTATTTTTGTTTATTTTTGTATATATTTTCATACAAATTTTCGTTATTTTATGTGTATTTTGTATATTTATTTTCCAACAAATATACGTTCTTTTATATGAATTTTGTTTATTGAATTTGATACGAATTTACCTTATTTTAGGTGTATTTTGTATATATATTTTTGTATAAATATAAATATACAAAATACACATTAACGTAAATTTTTATAAAACTATACACAAAAATACACAGAAGTAATTAAATTTGTATGAAAATAGATATACAAAATACACATAAATTAAGCTAAATTTGAATTGAAATATATATACAAAGTACATAAAATAATGTAAATTTGTATCAAAATATTTATAAAAATACACATATAATGAAGTGAATTTGTATAAAAAATATATAAATAAAATACTCATTAAATAATGTAAATACGTATAAAAAATTTGTACAAAATACACATATAATAACGTAATTCGTATCAAAATAAATAAACAAAATACCAATAAATTAATGTAAATTTGTATGAGAAAAAATATACAAAATACACATAAAATAACAAATTTGAAATATTTTTTGTGTATTTTTGTATATAGTTTAATACAAATTTAGGTTATTTTATGTGTATTTTGTATATCTATTTTCATACAAATACACATTCTTTTATTGATATTTTATTTATTTATTTTGACACGAATTTATATTATTTAATGTGTACTTTGTATATATATTTTTATACGTATTTACATCATCTCAAGTGTATTTTATATATATATTTCTAAATAAATATACGTTATTCTGTGTGTATTCGTATATATATTTTAAAACAAATTTACATTGTTTTGTGTATTTTGCATATTTTTTCAATACAAATTTACCTTATTGTATGTGCATTTTGTATATTAATTTTAAAACAAATTTAATTATTGAATATGTATTTTTGTATATGTATTTTTTTTTTTTAAAAAAAGCTTTATTTTATGGGTATTTTGCATCTTTATTTTCATACAAATTTACATTATTTTATTGATATTCTGTTTATTTATTTTGATACGATTTAACATTATTCTATGTGTATTTTGTATATATATTTTTATACATATTTACATTATTTAATGTATATTTTGTATATATATTTTATCCAAATTTACGTTATTTTATGTGTATTTGTTTATATGTTTTCATACAAATTTACAATATTTTATGTGTATTTTGTATATGTATTTCAATACAAATTTGCCTAGTTTTATGTGTATTTTGCAAATCTATTTTCAAACAAATTTAAATTATTTTTGTATATTTTTGTATATATTTTTATACAAATTTTAGTTATTTTATTTGTATTTTGTATATATATTTTTCTACAAATATGCATTCTTTTGTTGGAATTTTGTTTATTTATTTTGATACGAGTTTACATTATTTTATGTGTATTTTGTATATATATTTTTCTACGTATTTACATTATTTTATGTGCATTTTGTACATATATTTTAATAAAAATTTACATTATTTTATTGTGTGTATTCGTATATATTTTGATACAAATTTTATACAAATTCATGTTATTTTATGTGTATTTGTAGATATATTTTCATATAAATTTATATTATTTATGTGTATTTTTACATAGTTTTCATTACAAATTTGCCTTATTTTATAATTATTTTGTATATTTATTTCATCCAATCTTAATTTTATTTTATGTGTATATTTGTAATTGTATTTACGTAATTTTATGTGTATTTTCTATATATATTTTCATCCAAATTTACATAATTTTATAGGTATTTTCTTAATTTAATTCGATACGAATATACATATTTTTATACTCATTTACATTATCTAATGTGTGTTTTGTGTATATATTTTTTATGCAAATTTAATTTATTTTATGTGCATTTTTGTACATATATTTTTATAGAAATTTGCGTTATTTTATGAGTATTTTGTATATGTTTTCTCATACAAATTTACATTATTTTATTGGTATTTTATTCATTTATTTTGATACGAATTACATGATTATATGTGTATTTTGTACATATTTTTTATACGTATTTACATTATTTAATGTGTATTTTGTTTATATATTTTAATACAAATTTACGTTATTATATGTGTATTTGTATAAATATTTTGATACAAATTTACATTGTTTTATGTATTTTGTATAAATATTTCAATTCAAATTTAGCTTATTTTATGTGTATTTTGTATATCTATTTTCACACAAATTTTATTACTTTTGTGTATTTTTGCATATAGTTTTATATAAATTTACGTTATTTTATGTGTATTTTGTATATTTATATTTATACAAATACACATTCTTTTATTAGTATTTTGTTTATTTATTTTGATACGAGTTTACATTATTTTATGTGTATTTTGTATACCTTTTTTTATACGTATTTACTTCATTTTATGTGTATTTTGTATATATATTTTCATAGAAATCTACGTTATTTTATGTGTATTCGTATATATATTTTGAAACAAATTTACATTGTTTTATATGTATTTTGCATATCTATTTCAATACAAATTTACCTTAATACAAGTTTAAATATTTTATATGTATTTTGGTATATATATTTTTATTTAAAATGCGTTATTTTATTGGTATTTTGCATCTTTCTTTTCATACAAATTTACATTATTTTATTAAAATTCTGTGTATTTATTTTGATACGATTTTACATTATTCTATTTGTGTTTTGTATATATACATTATTTACATTATTTTATGTGTATCTTGTATATGTATTTCAATGCAAATTTACCTAATTTTATGTGTATTTTGTATATTTATTTTCATATATATTTAAATTATTTTTGTGTATTTTTGTAAATAGTTTTATACAAATTTACGTTATTTTATGTGTATTTTCTATATCTATTTTCATACAAATACACATTCTTTTATTGATATTATATTTATTTATTTTGACACGAATTTACATTATTTAATGAGAATTTTGTATTTATATTTTTATACGTATTTACATCATTTCATGTGTATTTTGTATATATATTTCCATAGAAATCTACGTTATTTTATGTGTATTCGTATATATATATATTAAAACAAATTTACATTGTTTTATGTGTATTTTGCATATTTTTTTAATACAAATTTACCTTATTGTATGTGCATTTTGTATATTAATTTTAATACAAATTTAATTATTCTTTGTGTATTTTTGTATATGTATTTTTATAAAAATATGCTTTATTATATGGGTATTTTGCATCTTTATTTTCATACAAATATATATTATTTTATTGATATTCTGTGTATTTATTTTGATACGATTTTACAGTATTTTATGTGTATTTTGTACATGTATTTAAATACAAATTTAACATAAAATAATGTAGATTTGTTTTAAAATATATATACGATTACACATAAAATAACGTAGATTTCTATAGAAATACATATACAGAATACACATGAAATTATGTAAATACGTATAAAAAATATATACTCAAAATACACATTAAATAATGTAAATTCGTGTCAAAATAAATAAATAAAATATCAATAAAAGAATGTGTATTTGTATGAAAATAGATATAGAAAATACACATAAAATAACGTAAATTTCTATAATACTATATACAAAAATAGACAAAAATAATTTAAATTTGTATGAAAATAAATATTCAAAATACACATAAAATTAGGTAAATTTGTATTCATATACATATACAAAATACACTTAAAATAACGTAGATTTGAATAGTGTATATATATATATATATATATATATATATATATATATATATATATATATATATATATATATATATATATATATATATATATATATATATATATATATATATATATATATATATATATATATATATATATATATATATATATATATATATATATATATATATATATATATATATATATATATATATATATATATATATATATATATATATATATATATATATATATATATATATATATATATATATATATATATATATAAGGCTTCTTCCAGGTGGGGCCTGATGGTCGGCTCAGCCCGTTCTGGCGCAGGCGAGTGTTTATAGTGGCGCCATCTTGCATTGGCTCATGCTGCCCCCCGGAACTCGTTATTGATTCGCGTGGACGACTTCCTCTAGAGTCCGGGTTAATGAGTGATCTTCAGGACAGCATGTGGGTAGTTTTAAGCCACTCGGCGGTGACTGAAAAATCCGAGTGGTAGCCTGAGGATTCGAACCTGCGTCGTCCATCACGCGACGAATGTGGGTCCAGTACGCTATCACTTCGGCCACCGAATATATATATATATATATATATATATATATATATATATATATATATATATATATATATATATATATATATATATATATAAATAGATAGATAGATAGATAAATAGATAGATAGATAGATAGATAGAAAATACACATTAAATAATGAAAATATGTATAAAAAAATATATACAAAACACAAATCGAATTATGTAAAATAGTATCAAAATAAATACACAGAATATTAATAAAATAATGTAAATTTGTATATACAAAATACACATAGAATAATATTAAATCGTATCAAAATAAATAAACAAAATATCAATAAAATAATATAAATTTGTATGAAAATAAAGATGCAAAATACCCATATAATAACGCATATTTGTATAAAAATATATATACAAAAATACATATAAAATAATTAAATTTGTATTAAAATAAATATACAAAATGCACATACACTAAAGTAAATTTGTATTGAAATAGATATGCAAAATACACATCAATAATGTAAATTTGTATCAAAATATATATACGAATACTCATAAAATAGAGTAAATTTCTATGAAAATACATTTAAAATGATGTAAATAAGTATAAAAATATATATACAAATATACCTCAAATAATGTAAATTCGTATCAAAATAAATAAACAAAATTCCGATAAAAGAACGTATATTTGTAGGAAAATAAATATACAAAATACACATAAAGTAACGAAAATTTATATAGAAATATATAGAAAAATACAATGTAAATTTGTTTCAAAATATATATACGAAAACATAAAATAAAGAAGATTTCTATAGAAATATATATATATATATATATATATATATATATATATATATATATATATATATATATATATATATATATATATATATATATATATATAAATATATATATATATATATATATATATATATATATATATATATATATATATATATAGATATATATATATATATATATATATATATATATATATATATATATATATATATATATATATATATATATATATATATATATATATATATATATATATATATATATATATATATATATATATATATATATATATATATATATATATATATATAGAGCAATATACAAAATACACATAAAATAACCGAAATTTGAATAAAACTATATAAAAAAAATAAACAAAAATAATTTAAATTTGTATGAAAATAAATATACAAAATACACTTAACATTAGGTATATTTGTATTGAAATACATATACAGAGTACACATAAAATAATATTTTAATTTGAATGAAAATATATAAACAAATACACCTAAAACAACGTAAATTTTTATAAAACATATATACAAATTACAAATTAAATAATATTAATATGTATAAAAAAAATATATACAAAACACAAATAGAATAATGTAAAATTGTATCAAAATAAATACACTGAAAGTTAATAAAATGATGTAAATTTATATGTAAATTAAGGTGCAAAATACCCATAAAATAACGCTTTTTTTTTTTAAATATATATACCAAAATACACATAAAATATTTGAATTTGTATTAAAATAAATATACAAAATGCACATACAATAAGGTAAATTTGCATTGAAATAGATATGCAAAATACATATAAAAGAATGTAAATTTGTTTCAAAATATATATATACGAATACACATAAAATAACGTAGTTTTCTAGAAAAATAATTATACAAAATACACATATAATTAAGTAAATACGGATAAAAAAATGTATACAAAATACACATATAATGTAACTTCGTATCAAAATAAATAAACGAAATACCAATAAAGGAATTTGTATTTATATAAATATAAATATTGAAAATACACATAAAATAACGTAAATTTGTATAAAACTATATACAAAAATACACAAAAGTAAGCAAATTTGTATGAAAATAGATATACAAAAAACACATAAAATAAGCTAAATTTGAATTGAAATATATATACAAAATATATGAAATAATCTTATTTTGTATCAAAATATTTATACAAATACACATAAAATAACGTAAATTTTTATAAAAATATATAAACAAAATCCTCCTTAAATAATGTAAATACGAATAAAAAATAGGTACAAACTATATATATAATAATATAACTCGTATCAAAATAAATAAAAAAAATACCAATGAAATAATGTAATTTTGTATAAAAAAAATATACAAAATACACATAAAATAACGCAAATTTCTTTAAAAATATATGTACAAAAATGCACATAGAATAAAGTAAATTTGCATAAAAATATATATACAAAACACACATTAAATAATGTAAATGCGTATATAATATGTATACAAAATACCTATCAATTAATCTAAATTCGTATCGAATTAAATTAACAAAATATCAATAAAATAATGTAATTTTGGATGAAAATATATATAGAAAATACACATAAAATAACCTAAAGACAAATACAAATATACACATAAAACAATTTAAAATTGAATGAAATTAATATACAAAATAAACATAAAATAAGGTAAATTTGTGATGAAATATATGTACAAAATACACATAAAATAATGTAAATTTGTATGAAAATATAGATACAAATACACATAAAATAACATGAATTTGTATAAAAATATATTTTCAAAACATTAAATTATGTAATATTAAATTAAATAATGTAAATGCGTATGAAAATATATATACAAAGTACATATAAAATAATGTAAGCTCGTATCAAAATAAATCAACAAAATACCATTAAAATAATATATATTTGAATGAAAATAAATTTACAAAATACACATAACATAAGTAAAATTTGTATTAAAATATTTACAAAAATACCCAGAAATAATTTGAATTTATATGAAAATAGATATACAAAATACACATCAAACTGGGGTAAATTTCTTTTGAAATATATATATATATATATATATATATATATATATATATATATATATATATATATATATATATATATATATATATATATATATATATATATATATATATATATATATATAATATTGTAAATTTGTGTCAAAATATATCAACAAATACACAAAAAATATCGTAAATTTGTATAAAACATATATACAAAATACACATTAAATAATGGAAAAGTGTATAAAAATATATATACAAAATACGCATAGAATAATGTAAAATCGTATCAAAATAAATGAACAGAATATCAATAAAATAATATAAATTTCTATGAAAATAAAGATGCAAAATACCCATAAAATAACGCATATTTTTATAAAAATATATAAACAAAAATACACATAAAATAATTAAATTTGTATTAAAATACATATGCAAAATGCACATACAATAAGATAAATTTATATTGAAATAGATATGCAAAATACACATCAAATAATCTAAATTTGAATTAAAATATGTATACGAAAACACTTAAAATAGCTTAAATTTCTATGAAAATATATGTAAAAAATACACATAAAATGATGTAAATACGAATAAAAATATATATACAAAATACATCTAAAATAATGTAAATTCGTATCAAATTCAATAAACTAAATTTCAATAAAAGAATGTATATATGTAGGAAAAAAAATTTACAAAATAATATGTAAAATAACTAACATTTGTATAAAAATACATACAAAAATACACAAAAATAATATCTATTTGTATGAAAATACAAATACAAAATATACATAAAATCAGATAAATTTGTATTGAAATACATTTAAAAAATACACATAAAATAATGTAAATTTGTATGAAAATATATAAACAAATAGACATAAAGTAAAGTATAAAAGTATAAAATATATATAGAAAATGCACATTAAATAATATAAATATGTAAAATAAAATATATACAAAATACACATAGAACAATGTTAAATCGTATCAAAATAAATACACAGAATATCAATAAAATAATGTTAAATTGTAAGAAAATAAAGATGCAAAATAAACATATAAAAAGCATATTTTTATGAAAATATATATACAAAAATACATATCAAATAGTTAAATTTGTATTAAAATAAATATACAAAATACACACACAACATGGTAAATTTGTATTGAAATAGATATGCAAAACACTCATCAAGCAATGTAAATTTGTTGCACAACATATATACGAATAAACATAAAAAAACGTAAATTTCTATAAAAATATATATAAAAAATACACATAAAGTGATGTAAATACGAATAAAAATATATATACAAAATACACATAAAATAATGTAAATTCGTACCAAAAATAAATAAACAAAATACCAATAGAAGAATATGAATTTGTATGAAAATAAATATACAAAATATACATAAAATAACGTAAATTATTATAAAACTCTATACAAAAATACACAAAAGTAATTTAAATTTGTATGAAAATAGATATACAAAATATGTATAAAATAAAATAAATTTCTATTGAAATATATATAAAAAATACATAAAATAATGTATATTTTTATCAAAATAATTAAACAAATACGCATAAAATAGCGTAAATTTGTTTTCAAATATATATAAATATACAAAATATACATTAAATAAAGTAAATTTGTATAAAACTATACAAAAATACACAAAAAATAATTTAAATTTGTATGAAAATTAATATACAAAATACACATAAAATTAGGTAAATTTGTATAGAAATACATATAAAAATACACATAAAATAATGTAAATTTGAATAAAAATATATAAACAAGTACACTTAAAATAACGTAAATTTGTTTGAAATATATATACAAAATACACATTAAATAATGTAAATTTGTATTAAAAAATAAATACAAAAGACAAATAGAATAATGTTAAAGAGTATCAAAATAAATAATAAAATATTAAAAAAATAATGAAATTTGTATGAAAATAAAGATGCAAAATACCCATAAAACAACGTATTTTTTATGAAAATATATATACCAAAATACACATAAAATATTTAAATTTGTATTACAATAAATATACAAAATGCACATACAATAAGGTAAATTTGTATTGAAATAGATATGCAAAATACATATAAAACAATGTAAATTTCTTTCAAAATATATATACGAATACACGTAAATTAACGTAGAATTCTATAAAAATATATATACAAAATACACATAAAATGAAGTGAATACGTATAAGAAAATATATACAAAATACACATCAAATAATGTAAATTCGTATCAAAATAAAAAAACAAAATGCCAATAAAAGAATTTGTACTTGTATAAATATAAATATACAAAATACACATAAAATAACGTAAAATTGTATAAAACTATACACAAAAATAAACAAAAATAATTAAATTTGTATGAAAATAGATATTATATGTATTTCAATTAAATTTTGCCTAATTTTATGTGTAGTTTGCATTTCTATTTTCAAACAAATTTATATTATTTTTGTGTATTTTTTTATATATTTTTATACAAATTTTAGCAATTTTATTTGAATTTTGTATATATATTTTCCTACAAATAAACATTCTTTTATTGGAATTTTGTTTATTCATTTTGTACGAATTTACATTATTTTATGTGTATTTTAAATATATATTTTTCTACGTATTTACATTATTTTATGTGTATTTTGTATATATATTTTCATAAAAATTTACGTTATTTTATTTTGTGTATTCGTATATGTTTTGATACAAATTTATATTATTTTATGTGTATTTAGGATATCTATTTCAACAAAAAATGTATCTTATTGTATGTGTATTTTGTATATTTATTTTAATACAAATTTAATTATTTGATGTGTATTTTTGTATATATATTTTTTTTAAATTAGTAATTTTTTGGGTATTTTACATCTTTGTTTTCATTTTTACATTACTTTATTGATATTCTGTACATTTATATTGATACAATTTTACATTATTCAAGGTGTATTTTGTATATATTTTCCTTACATATTTACATTATTTTATGTGTATTTTGAATATATATATTTTTCTACGTATTTACATTATTTTTTGTGTATTTTGTATATATATTTTCATAAAAAATTACGTTATTTTATTGTGTGTATTCGTATATATTTTGATACAAATTTTATACAAATTCATGTTATTTTATGTGTATTTGTATATATATTTTCATACAAATTTATATTATTTTATGTGTATTTTTACATATATTTCATTAAAAATTTACCTTATTTTATGTTTATTTTTTATATTTATTTCATTTAATTTTAAATTATTTTATGAGTATATTTGTATTTGTATTTAGGCTATTTTATATGTATTTTCTATATATATTTTCACTCAAAATTACGTTATTTTATTGGTATTTTCTTAATTTAATTCGATACGAATTTAGATTATTTCATAGGTATTTTGTATTCATATTTTTTTACTCAATTACATTATCTAATGTGTGTTTTGTGTATATATTTTTATGCAAATTTACTTTATTTTATGTGCATTTGTGTACATGTATTTTTATAGAAATTTGCGTTATTTTATGTGTATTTTGTATATGTTTTCTCACACAAATTTACATTATTTTATTGGTATTTTGTTAGTTTATTTTGATACGAGTTACATGATTCTATGTGTATTTTGTACATATTTTTTTTACGTATTTACATTATTTAATGTGTATTTTGTTCATATATTTTGAAAAAAAAATTACGTTATTATATGTGTATTTGTATAAATATTTTTATACAAATTTACATTATTTTATGTATTTTGTATATATATATATATATATATATATATATATATATATATATATATATATATATATATATATATATATATATATATATATATATATATATATATATATATATATATATATAGATATATATATATATATATATATATATATATATATATATATATATATATATATATATATATATATATATATATATATATATACAAAATACACATGGAATAATGTAAAATTGTATCAAAATAAATACACAGAATGTCAATAAAATAATGTAAATTTGTATGAAAATAAAGATGAAAATACCCATAAAAAAAAGCATATTTTTATAAAAATACATATACAAAAATACAGAGAGAATAATTAAATTTGTATTAAAATTAATATACAAAATGAACAAACAATATGGTAAATTTGTATTGAAATATATAAGCAAAAATCACATAAAACAAGGTAAATTTATTTCAAAATATATATACGAATACACATAAAAAAACGTCATTTTCTATAAAAATATATATAAAAAATACATACAAAAATACACAAAAATAATCAAAATTTTTATGAAAATAGATATACAAAATACACATAAAATTAGGTAAATTTGTATTGAAATACATATAAAAAATACACATAAGATAATGTAAATTTGAATGAAAATATATAAACAAATACACTTTAAATAACGTAAATTTGTATGAAATATATATACAAAATACACATTAAATAATGCAAATATGAATGAAAAAAATATATACAAAACACAAATAGAATAGGGTAAAATCGTATGAAAATAAATACACAGAATATTAATAAAATAATGTAAAATTGTATGAAAATAAAGATGCAAAATATCCATAAAATAACGCATTTTTTTTTGGAAAATATATATATACCAAAATACACATAAAATATTTAAATTTATATTAAAATAAATATACAAAATGCACATTCATTAAGTTAAATTTGTATTGAAATAGATATGCAAAATACATATAAAACTATGTAAATTTGTTAAAAAAATATATATACGAATACACAAAATAACGTAGATTTCTATAAAAATATATATACAAAATACACATCTAAATTTGAATGAAAATATTTATACAAATACACATAAAATAACATGAATTTGTATAAAATTTGTATCAAAATATATACGAATACACTCAAGAAAATGACGTAAATTTTTATGAAAATGTATATACAAAATACACATGAAATAATTTAAATACGTAGAAAAGTATATATACAAAACACACATAAAATAATGTAAAATCGTATCAAAATAAATAGACAAAATTCCAATAAAAGAATGTATATTTGTGGGAAAATATATATACAAAATACAAATAAAATAACTAAAATTTGTATAAAAATATATACAAAATACACAAAAATAAGTTAAATTAGTTTGAAAATAGATATGCAAAATACACATAAAATTAGGCAAATTTGTATTGAAATACATATACAAAATACACATAAAATAATGTAAATTTGTATGAAAATATATAAAGAAATACACATAAAATATCGTAAATTAGGATAAAATATATATACAAAATAAACATTAAATAATGTAAACATGTATAAAAAAATATATATATATATACAAAATACTCATAGAATAATGTTAACTCGTATTAAAATAAATTACCAGGATATCAATAAAATAATGTAGATGTAATAAAAATAAATATACAAAAATACACATAAAGTAATTAAATTTGTATTAAAATAAATATAAAAAATGCACATACAATAAAGTAAATTTTTATTAAAATAGATATGCAAAATACACATAAATAATGTAAATTTGTATCAAAAGATATATACGAATACACATAAAATAAAGTAAATTTCTTTGAAAATATGCATACAAAATACATATATAATGATGTAAATAAGTATAAAAATATATATACCAAATACCCCTAAAATAATGAAAATTCGTATCAAAATAAATAAACAAAATTCCGATAAAAGATCGTATATTTGTTGGAAAATAAATATACAAAATACACATAAAATAGCGAAAATTTATATAAAAATATATACAAAAACAAACACAAAAATAATTTCAATTTGTACGAAAATAGATATACAAAATACACATATTATTAGTTGAATTTGCATTTAAATACATGTACAAAATACACATAAAATAATGTAAATTTGTATGAAATGAAAACAAATACACATAAAATAACGTACATTTGTATAAAATATATATACAAAATACACATAGAATAATGTAAAATCGTATCAAAACAAATACACAGAGTATCAATAAAATAATGTAAATTTGTATGAAAATAAAGATGCAAAATACCCATAAAATAAAGCATATTTTTATAAAATTACATATACAAAAATACACATAGAATAATTAAATTTGTATTAAAATTAATATACAAAATGCACATACAAAAAGGAAAATTTGTATTGAAAAAATATGCAAAATACACATAAAACAGTGTAAATTTGTTTCAAAATATATATACGAACACACATAAAATAACGTAGATTTCTATAGAAATATATATACAAAATACATATGAAATGATGTAAATACGTATAAAAATATATATACAAAATACACATTAAATAATGTAAATTCGCGTCAAAATAAATAAACAAAATATCGATAAAAGAATGTGTATTTGTATGAAAATAGATATACAAAATACACATAAAATAACCTAAATTTGTATAAAAATATATACACAAAAATAATTTAAACTTGTATGAAAATAAATATACAAAATACACATAAAATTAGGTAAATTTGTGTTGAAATACGTATACAAAATACACATAAAATAATGTACATTTGAATAAAAATACATAAACAAATACACTTAAAATGACGTAAATTTGTATAAAATATATATACAAAATACAAACTAAATAATGTAAATATGTATAAAAAAAAAATAGAGAGAAAACACAAATAGAATATTGTAAAATCGTATCAAAATAAATACACAGAATATTAATAAAATAATGTAAATTTGTAAGAATATTAAGAAGAAAAATACCCATAAAATAACGCATTTTCTTATAAAAATATATATACCAAAATACACATAAATTTTTTTAATTTGTATTAAAATAATTATGCAAAATACACTACACTAATTTAAATTTGTATTGAAATAGATATGCAAAATACATATAAAACAATGTAAATTTTTTTAAAAATATATATACGAATACACATAAAATAACGTAGATTTCTATGAAAATATATATACAAAATACACATAAAATGAAATAAATACGTATAAAAAAATGTATACAAAATACACATAAAATAATGTAAATTCGTATCAAAATAAATAAACAAAATACCAATAAAAGAATGTGTATTTGTATAAATATAAATATAAAAAATACGCATAATATAACGTAAATTTATATAATACTATATACAAAAATACACAGAAATAATAAAATTTGTATGGAAATAAATATATAAAATACACACAAAATAAGCTAAATTTGAATTGAAATATATATACAAAATACATAAAATAAAGCAAATTTGTATCAAAATATTTATACAAATACACATATAATAACGTAAATTTGCATAAAAATATATAAACAAAATACACATTAAATAATGTAAATATGTATGAAAAAAATATGTACAAAATACACATATAATCATGTAATTCGTATCAAAATAAATAAATTTACTTCATTTTATGTGTAATTTTTATATATTTTTTATAGAAATCTACATTATTTCATGTGTATTCGTATATATATTTTGAACAAATTTACACTAATTTATATGTATTTTGTATATTTATTTTAATACAAATTCAAATATTTTATGTGTATTTTGGTATCTATAATTTTATAAAAAATGCGTTATTTTATAGGTATTTTGCATCTTAATTTTCATACAAATTTACATTATTTTATTAATATTCTGTGTATATATTTTGATACGATTTTACATTATTCTATTTGTGTTTTGTATATATTTTTTTTATACATATTTACATTATTTAATGTGTATTTTGTATATATATTTCATACAAATTTACGTTATTATATATGTATTTGTTTATATATTTTCATTCAAATTTACATTATTTTATGTGTATTTTGTATATGTATTTCAATACAAAGTTACCTAATTTTATGTGTATTTTGCATATTTCTTTTCATACAAATTTAAATTATTTTTGTGTATTTTTGTATATAGTTTTTTACATATTTAGGTTATTTTATGTCCGCATTTACATTATTTAATGTGTGTTTTGTATATATATTTTTATGCAAATTTACTTTATTTTACGTGCATTTTTGTACATATATTTTTATAAAAATTTGCGTTATTTTATATGGATTTGTATATGTTTTCTCATACAAATTTACATTATTTTATTGCTATTTTGTTTATTTAGTTTGATACGAATTACATGATTATATGTGTATTTTGGACATATTTTTTATACGTAAATGTGTATTTTGTATATATTTTTTTATACATATTTACATTATTTAATGTTCATTTTGTATATATATTCTATCCAAATTTACGTTGTTTTTGTGTATTTGTTAATATATTTTCATACAAATTTATATTATTTTATGTGTAATTTGTATATGTATTTTAATACAGATTTGCATAATTTTATGTGTAATTTGCATATCTATTTTCAAACTAATTAAAACTATTTTTGTGTATTTTTGTATATATTTTTATCCAAATTTTATATATTTTATTTGTATTTTGTATATATATTTTCCTACAAATATACATTCTTTTATTGGAATTTTGTCTATTTATTTTGATACGAATTTACATTATTTCATGTGTATTTTGTATATATACTTTTCTACGTATTTAAATTATTTTATGTGTATTTTGTTTATATATTTTCATAAAAATTTACGTTATTTTCTTGTGTGTATTCGTATATATTTTGATACAAATTTTATACAAATTCATGTTAATTTATGTGTATTTGTATAAATATTTTCATACAAATTTAGATGTGCATTTTGTATATATATTTTTTATAGAAATCTACGTTATTTTGTGTATTCGTATATATATTTTTAAACAAATCTACATAGTCTTTTATGTATTTTGCATATCTATTTCAATACAAATTTACCTTAATCAATGTGCATTTTGTATATTTATTTTAATACAATTTTTTTATAAAAAAATATATATACCAAAATACACATGAAATATTTAAATTTGTACTATAATAAATATACAAAATGCACATACAATAAAGTAAATTTGTATTGAAATAGATATGCAAAATACATATAAAACAATGTAAATTTGTTTCAAAATATATATAAGAATACTCAGAAAATAACGTAGATTTCTATAAAAATATATATACAAAATACACATAAAATGAAGTAAATACGTATAAGAAAATGTATACTAAATACACATAAAATAATGTAAATTCGTATCAAAATAAATAAACAAAATACCAATAAAAGAATGTGTATTTGTATGAATATAAATATACAAAATACACATAAAATAACGTAAATTTGTATAAAACTATATACAAAAATACACAGAAGTAATTAAATTCGTATGAAAATAGATATACAAAATACACACAAAATAAGCTTAATTTCAATTGAAATATATGTAAAAAATACATAAAATTTGTATCAAAATATTTTTACAAATACACATATCATTACGTAAATTTTATATAAAAATATATAAACAACATACACATTCAATAATGTAAATACGTATAAAAAAATATGTACAAAATACACATATAATCATGTAATTCGTATCAAAATAAATAAACAAAATACCAATAAAATAATGTAAATTTTTATGAGAAAACATATATAAAATACACATAAAATAACGCAAATTTCTATAAAAATATATGTACAAAAATGCACATAAAATTAATTTGCATTAAAAAATATATACAAAACACACTTTACATAATGTAAATGAGTATAAACATATGTATACAAAATACCTATGAAATAATCTAAATTCGTATCGAATGAAATTAAGAAAATACCAATAAAATAATGTAATTTTGGATGAAAATATTTATAGAAAATACACATAAAATAACCTAAATACAAATACAAATATACACATAAAATAATCTGAGATTGAATGAAATAAATATACAAAATAAACATAAAATAAGGTAAATTTGTAATGAAATATATGTAAAAATACACATTAAAAAATATAAATTTGTATGAAAATATATATACAAATACACATAAAATAACATGAATTTGTATAAAATTTGTATCAAAATATATACGAATACACGCAATAAAATAACGTAAATTTTAATGAAAATGTATATACAAAATACATATAAAGTAATTTAAATAATTAGAAAAATATATATACAAAATACACATAAAATAATGTAAATTCGTATAAAAATAAATAAACAAAATTCCACTAAAAGAATGTATATTTGTAGGAAAATATATATACAAAATACAAATAAAATTACTAAAATTTGTATAAAAATATATACAAAAATACACAAAAAATAATTTAAATTTGTTTGAAAATATATATGCAAAATACACATAAAGTTAGGCAAATTTGTATTGAAATACATATACAAAATACACATAAAATAATGTAAATTTGTATAAAAATATATAAACAAATACACATAAAATAACGTAAATTTTTACAAAATATATATACAAAATAAACTTTAAATAATGTAAATATGTATAAAAAATATATATATACAAAATAATGTTAAATCGTATCAAAATAAAAAAAAACAGAATATCAATAAAATAATGTAAATTTGTATGAAAATAAAGACGCAAAATAACCATATAATAACACATATGTGCATAAAAATATATGTACAAAAATACACATGAAATAGTTTAATTTGTTTTAAAATAAATATTCAAAATGCACATACAATAAAGTAAATTTGTATTGAAATAGATATGCAAAATACACATAAATAATGTAAATTTGTATCAAAATAAATATACGAATACACATAAAATAGAATAAATTTCTATGAAAATATACATACAACATACATATAAAATGATGTAAAAAAGTATAAAAATATATATACCAAATACACCTAAAATAATGTAAATTCGTATCAAAATAAATAAACAAAATTCCGATGAAAGAACGTATATGTGTAGGAAAATAAATATAGAAAATACACATAAAATACCGAAAATTTGTATAAAAATATATACAAAAAAAAACACAACAATAATTTCAATTTGTATGAAAATAGATATACAAAATACACATTTAATAAGTTAAATTTGAATTTAAATATATGTACAAAATACACATAAAATAATGTAAATTTGTTTGAAATGAACACAAATACACATAAAATAACGTACATTTGTATAAAATATATAAACAAAATACACATAGAATAATGTAAAATCGCATCAAAATATATACACAGAATATCAATAAAATAATATAAATTTGCATGAAAATAAAGATGAAAATACCCATAAAATAAAGCATATTTTTATAAAAAACCGTAAAACTATCCATATTTTTATAAAAATACAAATACAAAAATACACATAGAATAGTTAAATTTGTATTAAAATTAATATACAAAATGCAGATACAATAAGGTAAATTTGTATTAAAAAAATATGCAAAATACACATAAAACAGTGTAAATTTGTTTCAAAATATATATACGAATACACATAAAATAACGTAGATTTCTATAGAAATATATGTACAAAATACACATGAAATGATGTAAATACGTATAAAAATATATACACAAAATACACATTAAATAATGTAAACTCGCGTCAAAATAAATAAACAAAATATCAATAACAGAATATGTATTTTTATGAAAATAGCTATACAAAATACACATAAAATAACCTAAAATTATATAAAACTATATACAAAAATACACAAAAAATAATTTAAATTTGTATGAAAATATACAAAATACACATAAAACTAGCTAAATTTGTATTGAAATACATACACAAAATACACATAAAATAATGTAGATTTGAATAAAAATACATAAACAAATACACTTGAAATAACGTAAATTTGTATAAAATATATATACAAAATACAAATTAAATAATGTAAATATAAATAAAAAAATATATACAAAACACAAATAGAATAATGTAAAATCCTATCAAAATAAATACACAGAATATTAATAAAATAATGTAAATTTGTATGAAAATAAAGAAGCAAAATACCCAATAAATAACGCCTTTTTTTTATAAAAATATATATACAAATATACACATAAAAAAATTAAATTTGTATTAAAATAAATATACAAAATACACATACAATAAAGTAAATTTGTATTGAAATAGATTTGCAAAATACATATAAAACAATGTAAATTTGTTTCAAAATATATATACGAATACACATAATATAACGTAGATTTCTATAAAAATATATATACAAAATACACATAAAATGAGGTAGATACGTATAAAAAATGTATGCAAACTACACATAATTTAATGTAAATTCGTATCAAAATAAATAAACAATATACCAATAAAAAATTGTGTATTTGTATTAATATAAATATACGAAATACACATAAAATAACGTAAATTTATATAAAACTATATACAAAAAAAAACAGAAGTAATTAAATTTGTAAGAAAATAGATATACAAAATACACTCAAAATAAGCTAAATTTGAATTGAAATATATATACAAAATACATAAAATAAAGTAAATTTGTATCAAAATATTTATACAAATACACATATAATAACGTAGATTTGTATAAAAATATATAAACAAAATTCACATTAAATAATGTAAATACGTATAAAAAATATGTACAAAATACACATATAATCATGTAATTCGTATCAAAATAAATAAACAAAATTCCAATGAAATAATATAAATTTGTATGAGAAAACATATACAAAAAACTCATAAAATAACGCAAATTTCTATTAAAATATATGTACAAAAATGCACATCAAATAAATTTGCATAAAAATATATATACAAAACACAGATTAGATAATGTAAATGAGTATAAAAATATGTATACAAAATACCTATGAAATAATCTAAATTCGTATCGAATTAAATTAAGAAAATACCAATAAAATAATGTAATTTTGGATGAAAATATATATAGAAAATACACATGAAATAACCTAAACACAAATACAAATATACACATAAAATAATTTAGAATTGAATGAAATAAATATACAAAATAAATGTAAAATAAGATAAATTTGTAATGAAATATATGTAAAAATACACATAAAATAATATAAATTTGTATGAAAATATATATACAAATACACATTCAATAACAAGAATTTGTATAAAATTTGTATCAAAATATATACGAATACACTCAATAAAATAACGTACATTTTTATGAAAATGTATATACAAAATACACATAAAATAGTTTAAATACGTAGAAAAATATATATACAAAATACACATAAAATAGTGTAAATTTGTATGAGAATATATAAACAAATACACATAAAATAATATAAATTTGGATAAAATATATATACAAAATAAACATTAAATAATGTAAAAATGTATAAAAAAATATATACAAAACACAAATAGAATAATGTAAAATCGTATCGAAATAAATAAACAGAATATCAATAAAATAATGTAAATTTGATTGAAAATAAAGATGCAAAATATCCATATAATAACTCATATTTGTATAAAAATATATTTACAAAAATACATATAAAATAATTAAATTTGTATTAAAATAAATATACAAAATGCACATACAATAAAGTAAATTTGTATTGAAATAGATATGCAAAATACACATCAATAATGTAAATTTTTATGAAAATATATATACAAATACTCATAAAATAGAGTAAATTTCTATGAAAATATACATAAAAAATAGATATACAAAATACACATATAACTAGTTAAATTTGTATTTAAATACATGTACAAAAAACACATAAAATAATGTAAATTTGTATGAAATGAAAACAAATATACATAAAATTACGTATATTTTATATAAAATATATATACAAAATACACATAGAATAATGTAAAATCATAACAAAATAAATACACAGAATATCAATAAAATAATGTAAGTTTGAATGAAAATAAAGATGCAAAATACCCATAAAATAAAGCATATTTTTATAAAAATACATATACAAAAATAAACATAGAATAATCAAATTTGTATTAAAATTAATATACAAAATGCACATACAATAAGGTAAATTTGCATTGAAAAAATATGCAAAATACACATAAAACAATGTAAATTTGTTTCAAAATATATATACGAATACACATAAAATAACGTAGATTTCTATAGAAATATATATACAAAATACACCTCAAATGATGTAAATACGTATAAAAATATATAAACAAAATACACATTAAATAATGTAAATTCGTGTCAAAATAAATAAACAAAATATCATGAAAAGAATGTGTATTTGTATAAAAATAGATATACAAAATACAAATAAAATAACCGAAATTTGTATAAAACTATATACAAAAATACACAAAAATAATTTAAACTTGTATGAAAATAAATATACAAAAAACATAAAATTAGGTAATTTTGTTTTGAAATACATATACAAAATACACATAAAATAATGTAAACTTGAATGAAATTATATATAAACATATACACTTAAAATAACGTAAATTTGTATCAAATATATATACAAATACACATTAAATAATGTAAATATGTATAAAAAAAAATAGATACAAAACACAAATAGAATAATGTAAAATCATATCAAAATAAATACACAAAATATTAATAAAATAATGTAAATTTTTATGAAACTTAAGATGCAAAATACCCAAAAAATAACGCATTTTTTTATAAAAATATATATACGAAAACATAAAATATTTGATTTTGTATTAAAATAATTTACAAAATGCACATACAATAAGGTAAATTTGTACTGAAATAGATACGCAAAATACATATAAAACAATGTAAATTTGTTTCAAAATAGATAAAGGAATACACATAAAATAACGTAGATTTCTATAAAAATATATATACAAAATACACATATAATTAAGTAAATACGTATAAAAAAAATGTATACAAAATACACATAAAATAATGTAAACTCATATCAAAATAAATAAACAAAATATTAATAAAAGAATGTGTGTTTGTATAAATATAAATATACAAAATACACATAAAATAACGTAAATTTATATAAAACTATATACAAAAATACATAAAAGTAATTAAATTTGTATTAAAATAGATATACAAAATACACATAAAATAAGCTAAATTTGAATTGAAATATATATACAAAATACATAAAATAATGTAGATTTGTATCAAAATACTTATAAATATGCATATATAATAACGTAAATTTGTATAAAAATATATAAACAAAATAAATAGACAAAATACCAATAAAATAATGTAAATTTGTATGAGAAAACATATACAAAATACACATAAATAACGCAAATTTCAATAAAAATATATATAATATAATATATTTTTATACATATTTAAAATATTTAATGTATATTTTGTATATATATTTTATCCAAATTTACGTTATTTTATGTGTATTTGTTTATATATTTTCATACAAATTTACATTATTTTATGTGAGTTTTGTATATGTATTTCATTACAAATTTGCCTAACTTTATGTGTATTTTGCATATCTATTTTCAAACAAATTTAAATTATTTTTGTGTATTTTTGTATATATTTTTATACAAATTTTAGCTATTTTATTTGTATTTTGTATATATATTTTCCTACAAATATACATTCTTTTATTGGAATTTTGTGTATTTATTTTTTTACGAATTTACATTATTTTATGTGTATTTTGTATATATATTTTTCTACGTATTTAAATTATTTTATGTGTATTTTATATTTACAGTTTCATAAAAATTTACGTTATTTTATTGTGTGTATTCGTATATAATTTGATACAAATTTTATACAAATTCATGTTATTTTATGTGTATTTGTATATATATTTTCATACAAATTTAAATTATTTTAGGTGTATTTTTACATATATTTCATTACAAATCTACCTTATTTTATGTTTATTTTGTATATTTATTTTACTCAATTTTAAATTATTTAATGTGTATATTTGTATTTGTATTAAGGTTATTTTTGTGTGTTTTCTATATATATTTTTATCCAAAATTACATTATTTTATTGGTATTTTCTTAATTTAACTCGATACGAATTTAGATTATTTCATAGGTATTTTGTATACATATTTTTATACTCATTTACATTATCTAATGTGTGTTTTGTATATATTTTTTTATGCAAATTAATTTTATGAGCATTTTTGTATATATATATTTTTATAGAAATTTGCGTTATTTTATGTGTATTTTGTATATGTTTTCTCATACAAATTTACATTATTTTATTGTTTTTTTGTTTATTTATTTTGATACGAATTACATGATTATATGTGTATTTTGTACATATTTTTTTATACGTATTTACATTACTTAATGTGTATTTTGTTTATATATTTTTATACAAATTTACGTTATTATATGTGTATTTGTTAAAAATATTTCGATACAATTTTTTTTTATTTTATGTATTTTGTATATATATTTCTATTCAAATTTAAGTTATTTTGTGTGTATTTTGTATATCTATTTTCATACAAATTTAATTACTTTTGTGTATTTTTGTATATAGTTTTATATAAATTTACGTTATTTTATGTGCATTTTGTATATTTATATTTATACAAATACACATTCTTTTATTGGTATTTTGTTTATTGATATTTATACGATTTTACATTATTTTATGTGTATTTTGTATACATTTTTTATACGTATTTACTGAATTTCATGTGTATTTTGTATATATATTTTTATAGAAATCTACGTTATTTTATGTGTATTCGTATATATATTTTGAAACAAATTTACATTGTTTTATAAGTATTTTGTATATCTATTTCAATATAAATTTACCTTATTGTATGTGCATTTTGTATATTTATTTTGATACAAATTCAAATATTATATGTGTATTTTGGTATATATAATTTTATAAAAAATGCGTTATTTTATAGGTATTTTGCATCTTAATTTCCATACAAATTTACATTATTTTATTGATATTCTGTGTATATATTTTGATACGATTTTACAATATTCTATTTGTGTTTTGTATATATTTTTTTATACATATTTACATTATTTAATGTGTATTTTTTATATATATTTTATACAAATATTCGTTACTTTATGTGTATTTGTTTTCATTTCATACAAATTTTCATTATTTTATGTGTATTTTGTACATGTATTTAAATGTGTATTTTGTATATTTATTTTCCTACAAATATACATTCTTTTATCGGAATTTTCTTTATTTATTTTGATATGAATTTCCATTATTTGAGGTATATTTGGTATATATATTTTTATACTTATTTACATCATTTTATATGTATTTTGTATGTTTATCATAGAAACTTACTCTACTTTATGAGTATTCGTATATATATTGTGGTTCAAATTTACTTTATTGATGTGAATTTTGCATATCTATTTCAATACAAATTTACTTTGTTGTATGTGCATTTTGTATATTTATTTTAATCAAAAATTAATTATTTTATATGTATTTTTGTATATATAATTTTATACAAATATGCGTTATTATATGGGTATTTTGCATCTTTATTCTCATACAAATTTACATTATTTTATTGATATTCTGTTTATTTATTTTGATACGATTTTACTTTATTCTATGTGTATTTTGTATATATATTTTTATACATATTTAAATTATTTAATGTATATTTTGTATATATATTTTATCCAATTTTACGTTATTTTATGTGTATATGTTTATATATTTTCATACAAATTTATATTATTTTATTTGGGTTTTGTATATGTATTTCAATACAAATTTCCTTAATTTTATGTGTATTTTCCATATCTATTTTCAAACAAATTTAAATTATTTTTGTGTATTTTTGTATATATTTTTATACAAATTTTAGTAATTTCATTTGTATTTTGTATATATATTTTCCTACAGATGTACATTCTTTTTATTGGAATTTTGTTTATTTATTTTGATACGAATTTACATTATTTTATGTGTATTTTGTATATATATTTTTCTACGTATTTACATTATTTTATGTGTATTTTGTATATATATTCTCATAAAAATTTACCTTATTTTATTGTGTGTATTTGTATATAATTTGTTACAAATTTTATACAAATTCATGTTATTTTATGTGTATTTGTATATATATTTTCATACAAATTTACATTATTTTATGTGCATTTTTACATATATTTCATTAAAAATTTACCTTATTTTATGTTTATTTTGAATATTTATTTAATTCAATTTTAAATTATTTAATGTGTATATTTCTATTTGTATTTAGGTTATTTTATGTGTATTTTCTATATATATTTACATCCAAAATTACATTATTTTATTGGTATTTTGTTAATTTAATTCGATACGAATTTAGATTATTTCATAGGTATTTTGTATACATATTTTTATACGCATTTACATTATTTAATGTGTGTTTTGTATATTTATTTTTATGCAAATTTAATTTAATTTATGTGCATTTTTGTAAATATATTTTTTTTTTTAAATTTGCGTTATTTTATGCGTATTTTGTATTTGTTTTCTCATATAAATTTACATTATTTTATGGGTATTTTGTTTATTTATTTTGATACGAATTACATGATTATTTTTTTTATTTTTTACATATTCTTTTATACGTATTTACATTAAATTAATGTGTATTTTGTTTATATATTTCTATAAAAATTTACGTTATTATATGTGTATTTGTATAATTATTTTGATACAAATTTTCATTATTTTATGTATGTTGTATATATATTTCAATTCAAATTTAGCTTATTTTATGTGTATTTTGTATATCTATTTTCATACAAATTTAATTACTTCTTTGGATTTTCGTATATAGTTTTATATAAATTTACGTTATTTTATGTGTATTTTGTATATTTATATTCATACAAATACACATTCTTTTATTAGTATTTTGTTTATTTATTTTGATACGAGTTTACATTATTTTATGTGTATTTTCTATACATTTTTTTATACGTATTTACTTCATTTTATGTGTACTTTGTATATGTAGTTTTATAGAAATCTACGTTATTTTATGAAATATACATAAAATAACCTAAATTTGTATAAAACTATATACAAAAATACACAAAAATAATTAAAATTTGTATGAAAATAAATATACAAAATACACATAAAATTAGGAAAATTTGTATTGAAATACATAAACAAAATACACATAAAATAATAATTAAATTTGAGTGAAAATATATAAACAAATACACTTAAAATAACGTAAATTTGTATAAAATATATATACAAAATACACATTAAATAATGTAAATATGTATCAAAAAATATATTTACAAAACACATATAGAATAATGTAAAATCGTATCAAAATAAATACACAGAATATTAATAAAATAATGTAAATTTGTATGAAAATTAAGATGCAAAATACCCATAAAATAACGCATTTTTTATAAAAATATATATACCAAAATAAACATAAAATATTTGAATTTGTATTAAAATAAATATACAAAAAGGTAAATTTGTATTGAAACAGATATGCAAAATACATATATAACAATGTATATTTGTTTCAAAATATATATACGAATACACATAAAATAAGGTAGATTTCTATAAAAATTTATATATACAAAATACACACAAAATGAGGTAAATACGTATAAAAAATGTATACAAAATACACATAAAATAATATAAATTCGTATCAAAATAAATAAACAAAATACCAATAATAGAATGTGTATTTGTATAAATATAGGGATACAAAATACACATAAAATAACGTAAATTTGTATAAACTTTATACAAAAATACACAAAAGTAATTAAATTTGTATGAAACTAGATATACAAAATACACATAAAATAAGCTAAATTTGAATTGAAATACATATACAAAATACATCAAATAATGAAAATTTGTATCAAAATTTTTATACAAATACACATATAATAACGTAAATTTTTATGAAAATATATATTCAAAATACAAATAAAATAATGTAAATACGTAAAAATATATATAAGCAAAATACCAATAAAAAATGTGTATTTGTATAAATGTAAATATACAAAACACACATAAAATAACGTATATTTATATAAAATTATATACAAAAATACACAGAAGTAATTAAATTTTATGAAAATAGATATACAAAATACAAACAAAATAAGCTAAATTTGAATTGAAATATATACAAAATACATAAAATAAAGTAAATTTGTATCAAAATATTTATACAAATACACATATAATAACGTAAATTTGTATAAAAAATATATAAACAAAATACACATTAAATAATGTAAATACGTATAAAAAAATGTACATAATACACATATAATCATATAATTCGTATCAATATAAATAAACAAAATACCAATAATATAATGTAAATTTGTATGAAAAAACATATATAAAATACACATAAAATAACGCAAATTTCTATAAAAATATATGTACAAAAATGCACATTTAATAAATTTGCACTAAAATATATATACTAAACACACATTAGATAATGTAAATGAGTATAAAAATATGTATACAAAATACCTATCAAATAATCAAAATTCGTATCGAATTAAATTAAGAAAATACCAATAAAATAATGTAATTTTGGATGAAAATATATATAGAAAATATCCTAAATACAAATACAAACATACACATAAAATAATTTAAAATTGAATGAAATAAATATACAAAATAAACATAAAATAAGGTAAATTCGTAATGAAATATATGTAAAAATAGACATAAAATAATATAAATTTGTATGAAAATATATATACAAATACACATAAAATAACATGAATTTGTATAAAATTTGTATCAAAATATATACGAATACACACAATAAAATAACGTAAATTTTTATGAAAATGTATATGCAAAATACACATAAAATAATTTAAATACGTAGAAAAATATATATACAAAATACAAATAAAATAATGAAAATTCGTATCAAAATAAATAAACAAAATTCCAATAAAAGAATGTATATTTGTAGGAAAATATATATACAAAATACAAATAAAATAACTGAAATTTGTATAAAAATATATAAAAAAATACACTATAATAATTTAAATTTGTTTGAAAATAGATATGAAAAATACACATAAAATTAGGCAGATTTGTATTGAAATACATATACAAAACACACATAAAATAATATAAATTTGTATGAAAAATATAAACAAATACACAAAAAATAACGTAAATTTGGATAAAATATATATACAAAATAAACATTAAATAATGTAAATATGTATAAAAAAAAATATATACAAAATACACACAGAATAATGTTAAATCGTATCAAAATAAAAAAACAGAATATCAATAAAATAATGTAAATATGTATGAAAATAAAGATGCAAAATACCAATATAATAACGCATATTTATATAAAAATATATATACAAAACACACATTAAATAATGTAAATGAGTATAAAAATATGTATACAAAATACCTATGAAAAAATATAAATTCGTATCGAGTTAAATTAAGAAAATACCAATAAGATAATGTAATTTTGGATGAAAATATATATAGAAAATACACATAAAATTACCTAAATACAAATACAAATATACACATAAAATAACTTAAGATTGAATGAAATAAATATACAAAATAATCATATAATAAAGTAAATTTATAATGAAAAATATGTAAAAATAAACATAAAATAATATAAAATTGTATGAAAATATTTATACAAATATACATAAAATAACATGAATTTGCATAAAATTTGTATCAAAATAAATACGAATACACACTATATAATAATGTAATTTTTTTTTTAATATATATACATAATACACATAAAATAATGTAAATACGTAGAAAAATATATATACAAAATACACATAAAATAATGTAAACTCATATCAAAATAAATAAACAAAATTCCAATAAAAGAATGTATATTTGTAGGAAAATATATATACAAAATACAAATAAAATAACTAAAATTTTTATAAAAATAAATACAAAAAAAATTTAAATTTGTTTGAAAATAGATATGCAAAATACACATAAAGTTAGGCAAATTTGCATAGAAATATATATACAAAATACACATAAAGTAATGTAAATTTGTATGATAATATATAAACAAATACACATAAAATAACGTAAATTTGGAAAACATATATATACAAAATATACATTAAATTATGTAAATGTGTATAAAAATATATATACAAAATACACATAGAATAATGTTAAATCGTATCAAAATAAATAAACAGAATATTAATAAGATAATGTAAATTTCTATAAAAATAAAGATGCAAAATACCCATATAATAACGCATATATGCATAAAAATATATTTACAAAAATACACATGAAATAATTAAATTTGTATTGAAATAAATATACAAAATGCATATAGAATAAAGTAAATTTGTGTCAAAATATATATACGAATACACCTAAAATAGAGTAAATTTCTATGAAAAAATACATACAAAATACATATAAAATGATGTAAATAAGTATAAAAATATACATACAAAATACACCTAAGATAATGTAAATTCGTATCAAAATAAACAAACAAAATTCCGATAAAAGAACGTATATTTGTAGGAAAATAAATATACAAAATACACATAAAATAACGAAAATTAGTATAAATATATATACAAAAAAAAATTATTTCAATTTGTATGAAAATAGATATACAAAATACACATATAATTAGTTAAATTTGTCTTTAAATACATGTAAAAAATACACATAAAATAATGTAAATTTGTATGAAATGAAAACAAATACATATAAAATAACGTGCATTTGTATAAAATATATATACAAAATACACATAGAATAATGTATTCGTATATATTTTGACACAAATTTTATACAAATTCATGTTATTTTATGTGTATTTGTATATATATTTTCATACAAATTTACATTATTTTATGTGCATTTTTACATATATTTCATTACAAATTTACCTTATTTTATGTTTATTTTGTATATTTATTTCATTCAATTTTAAATTATTTTATGTGTATATTTGTATTTGTATTTAGGTTATTTTAAGTGTATTTTATATATATATATATATATATATATATATATATATATATATATATATATATATATATAGATAGATAGATAGATAGATAGATAGATAGATAGATAGATAGATAGATAGATAGATAGATAGATAGATAGATAGATAGATAGATATAGATATAGATATAGATATAGATATAGATATAGATATAGATATAGATATAGATATAGATATAGATAGATAGATATAGATATAGATATAGATATAGATATAGATAGATAGATATAGATATAGATATAGATATAGAGAGAGAGAGAGAGAGAGAGAGAGAGAGATAGATAGATAGATAGATAGATAGATAGATAGATAGATAGATAGATAGATAGATAGATAGATATATATATATATATATATATATATATATATATATATATATATATATATATATATATATATATATATATATATATATATATATATATATATATATTCATTCAAAATTACATTATTTTATTGGGATTTTGTTAATTTAATTCGATACGAGTTTAGATTATTTCATAGGTATTTTGTATACATATTTTTATAAGCATTTACATTATTTAATGTGTGTTTTGTATATTTATTTTAATGCAAATTTACTTTATTTTATGTGCATTTTTGTACATATATTTTTATTGAAATTTGCGTTATTTTATGTGTATTTTGTATATGTTTTCTCATACAAATTTACATTATTTTATTGGTATTTTGTTTATTTATTTTGATACGAATTACATTATTATTTGTATATTTTGTACATATTTTTTTATATGTATTTACATTATTTAATGTGTATTTTGTTTATATATCTCTATACAAATTTACGTTATTATATGTGTATTTGTATAAATATTTTGATACAAATTTACATTATTTTATGTATGTTGTATATAAATTTCAATTCAAATTTAGCTTATTTTATTTGTATTTTGTATATCTATTTTCATACAAATTTAAGTACTTTTGTGGATTTTTGTATATCGTTTTATATAAATTTACGTTATTTTATGTGTATTTTGTATATTTATATTTATACAAAAACACATACTTTTATTAGTATTTTGTTTATTTATTTTGATACGAGTTTACATTATTTTATGTGTATTTTGTATACATTTTTTATACGTATTTACTTCATTTTATGTGTATTTTGTAAATGTATTTTTATAGAAATCTACGTTATTTTATGTGTATTCGTATATATATTTTGAAACAATTTTACATTGTTTTATATGTATTCAGCATATCTATTTCAATACAAATTTACCTTATTGTATGTGCCTTTTGTATATTTATTTTAATATAAATTCAAATATTCTATGTGTGTTTTGGTATATATATTAAAATAAAGGCATTATTTTATGGGTATTTTGCATCTTAATTTTCATACAAATTTACATTATTTTATTAATATTTTGTGTATTTATTTTGATACGATTTTACATTATTCTATTTGTGTTTTGCATATATATTTTTTATACATTTTTACATTATTTAATGTGTATTTTGTATATATATTTTGATACAAATTTACATTATTGATGTGTTTTTTGCTTATCTATTTCCATACAAATTTACTTTATTGTATGTGCATTTTGTATATTTTTTTTAATACAAATTTAAATATTTGATGTGTATTTTTGTATATATATTTTTATACAAATATGCGTTACTATATGGGTATTTTGCATTTTTATTTTCATACAAATCTACATTATTTTATTGATATTCTGTTTATTTATTTTTATACGATTTTACATTATTCTATGTGTATTTTGTATATATATTTTATACATATTTACATTATTTAATGTATATGTTGTAGATATATTTTATCCAAATTTACGTTATTTTATGTGTATTTGTTTGTATATTTTCATACAAATTTACTTTATTTTATGTGTATTTTGTATATGTATTTCAATAAAAATTTCCTTAATTTTATGTGTATTTTGCATATCTTTTTTCAAACAAATTTAAATTATTTTTGTGTATTTTTGTATATATTTTTATACAAATTTTAGTTATTTTATTTGTATTTTGTATATATATTTTCCTACAAATATACATTCTTTTATTGGATTTTTGTTTATTTATTTTGATACGAATTTACATTATTTTATGTGTATTTTGTATATATATTTTTCTACATATTTACATTATTTTATGTGTATTTTCTATGTATATTTTCAATAAAATTTACGTTATTTTATTGTGTGTATTTTTATATATTTTGATACAAATTTTATACAAATTCTTGTTATTTTATGTGTATTTGTATATATATTTTCATACAAATTTATATTATTTTATATGTATTTTTGTATATATTTCATTTCAAATATACCTTATTTTAAGTTTATTTAATTCAATTTTAAATTATTTTATGTGTATATTTGTATTTGTATTAAGGTTATTTTATGTGTATTTTCTATATACAATTTCATCCAAAATTACATTATTTTATTGGTATTTTGTTAATTTAATTCGATACGAATGTAAATTATTTCATGGGTATTTTGTATACATATTTTTATACGCATTTACATTATTTAATGTGTGTTTTGTATATATATTTTTATGCAAATTTACTTTATTTTATGTGCATTTTTGTATATATATTTTTATAGAAATTTGCGGTTTTTTATTTGTATTTTGTAGATGTTTTTTCATGCAAATATACAGATTATATGTGTATTTTGTACATATTTTTTATACGTATTTACATTATTAATGTGTATAATGTTAATATATTTTATACAAATTTACGTTATTGTATGTGTATTTGTATAAATATTTTGATACAAATTAACATTATTTTATGTATTTTGTATATATATTTCAATTCAAATTTAGCTTATTTTGTGTGTATTTTGTATATCTTTTTTCATACAAATTTAATTACTTTTGTGTATTCTCGTATATAGTTTTATATAAATTTACATTATTTTATGTGTATTTTGTATATTTATGTTTATACAAATACACATTCTTTTATTGGTATTTTGTTGATTTGTTTTGATACGAATATACATTATTTTATTATGTATTTTGTTTATATTTTTTTATATGTATTTCCTTCATTTTATGTGTATTTTGTATATATATTTTAATAGAAATCTATGTTATTTTATGTGTATTCGTATATATATTTTGAAACAAATTTATATTGTTTTATATGTATTTTGCATATCTTTTTCAATACAAATTTACCTTATTGTATGTTCATTTTATATATTTATTTTAATACAAATTCAAATATTTTATGTGTATTTTGGTAATATATATTAATAAAAAATGCGTTATTTTATAGGTATTTTGCATCTTAATTTTCATACAAATTTACATTATTTAATTAATATACTGTGTATTTATTTTGATACGATTTTACATTATTCTATTTGTGTTTTGTATATATTTTTTTATATATATTTACATTATTCAATGTGTATTTTATATATATATATATATATATATATATATATATATATATATATATATATATATATATATATATATCTATATATATATATATATATATATATATATATATATATATATATATATATATATATATATATATATATATATATATATATATATATATATATATTTCATACAAATTTACGTTATTTTAAGTATACAAAATACACATAAAATAATGTAAATTCGTATCAAAATAAATAAACGAAATACCAATAAAAGAATGTGTATTTATATAAATATAAATATAGAAAATACACATAAAATAACGTAAATTTTTATAAAACTATATATAAAAATACACAAAAGTAACTAAATTTGTATGAAAATAGATATACAAAAACACATAAAATAAGTTAAATTTGAATTGAAATATATATTCAAAATACATAAAATAATGTAAATTTGTATCAAAATATTTATACAAATACACATATAATAACGTAAATTTTTTTAAAAATATATAAACAAAATACTCATTAAATAATGTGAATACATATAAAAAATATGTACAAAATACACATTTAATAATATAATTCGTATCAAAATAAATAAACAAAATACCAATGAAATAATGTAATTTTGTATGAGAAAACATATACAAGATACACATAAAATAACGGAAATTTCTTTAAAAATATATGTACAAAAATGCACATAAAATAAAGTAAATTTGCATAAAAATATATATACAAAACACATTAAATAATGTAAATGCGTATATAATATGTATACAAAATACCTATCAATTAATCTAAATTCGTATCGATTTAAATTAACAAAATACCAATAAAATAATGTAATACAAAATACACATACAAAATAAACATAAAATAAGGTAAATTTGTAATGAATTATATGTACAAAATACACATAAAATAATGCAAATTTGTATGAAAATATATATACAAATACACATAAAATAACATGAATTTGTATAAAATTTATTTTCAAAATATTCATTAAATGATGTAAATGCGTATAAAATATATATACAAAGTACATATAAAATAATGTAAATTCGTATCAAAATAAATCAACAAAATACCAATAAAATAATATATATTTGAATGAAAATAAATCTACAAAATACACATAACATAAGTAGAATTTGTATTAAAATATATACAAAAATACCCAGAAATAATTTGAATTTATATGAAAATATATATACAAAATACACATAAAACTGGAGTAAATTTCTTTTGAAATATATATACAAAATACCCATAAAATATTGTAAATTTGTGTCAAAATATATTAACAAATACACAAAAAATAACGTAAATTTGTATAAAATATATATAGAAAATACACATTAAATAATGGAAAAGTGTATAAAAATAGATATACAAAATACACATAAAACTGGGGTAAATTTCTTTTGAAATATATATACAAAATACCCATAAAATATTGTAAATTTGTGTCAAAATATATCAACAAATACAAAAAAAATAACGTAAATTTGTATAAAATATATTTACAAAATACACATTAAATAATGGAAAAGTGTATAAAAATATATATACAAAATACACATAGAATAATGTAAAATCGTGTCAAAATAAATGAACAGGATATCAATAAAATAATATAAATTTCTATGAAAATAAGGATGCAAAATACCCATAAAATAACGCATATTTGTATAAAAATAGATATACAAAAATAAACATAAAATAATTAAATTTGTATTAAAATACATATACAAAATGCACATACAATAAGATAAATTTGTATTAAAATAGATATGCAAAATATACATCAAATAATGTGAATTTGTATTAAAATATGTATACGAAAACATAAAATAGCGTAAATTTCTATGAAAATATATATAAAAAATACACATAAATTGATGTTATTACGAATAAAAATATATATACAAAATACACCTAAAATAATGTAAATTCGTATCAAATTCAATAAACTAAATTTCAATAAAAGAATGTATATATGTAGGAAAATAAATATACAAAATAATATATAAAATAACTAACATTTGAATAAAAATACAGACAAAAATACACAAAAATAATTTCAATTTGCTTGAAAATACAAATACAAAATACACATAAAATCAGATAAATTTGTATTGAAATACATATAAAAAATACACATGAAATAATGTAAATTTGTATGAAAATATATAAACAAATAGACATAAAGTTGCGTATATAACTATAAAATATATAGAGAAAAAGCACATTAAATAATATAAATATGTCAAATAAAATATATACAAAATACACGAAGAACAATGTTAAATCGTATCAAAATAAATACACAAAATATCAATAAAATAATGTAAAATTGTAAGAAAATAAAGATGCAAAATAATCATAAAAAAAGCACGTTTTTATAAAAATATATATACAAAAACACACATCAAATAATTAAATTTGTATTAAAATAAAAATACAAAATACACATATAATATGGTAAATTTGTATTGAAATAGATATGTAAAACACACATCAAACAAAGTATATTTGTTGCAAAATATATATACGAAAAAACATGAAAAAACGTAAATTTCTATAAAAATATATATAAAAAAATACACATAAAATGATGTACATACGTATACAAATATATATACAAAATACACATAAAATAATGTAAATTCGTACCAAAATAAATAAACAAAATACCAATAGAAGAATGTGAATTTGTATGAATATATATATACAAAATACACATAAAATAAAGTAAATTTGTATAAAACTCTATAAAAAATACACAAAAGTAATTTAAATTTGTATGAAAATAGATATACAAAATATATATAAAATAAACTAAATTTGTATTGAAATATATATAAAAAATACATAAAATAATGTATTTTTCTATCAAAATAATTAAACAAATACGCATAAAATAACGTAAATTTATTTTAAAATATATAAACAAAATACACATTAAATTATGAAAATACGTATACAAAATATATACAAAATACACATATAATAATGTAAATTCGTATCAAAATACATAAACAAAATAATAATAAAAAAATGTAGATTTGTTGAAAAAATATATACAAAATACACATAAAATAACGCAAATTTCTATAAAAATATACGGACAAAAACGCACATCAAATACTTTAAATTTGTATAAAAATAAATAAACAAAATACACATAAAATAAGGCAAATTTATAACAAAAAGAGTACAAAATACACTCAAAATAAAGTAAATTTGTATAAAAACAACAACACAAATGTACACAAAATGAAGTGAAATTGTATAAAATATATATATATATATATATATATATATATATATATATATATATATATATATATATATATATATATATATATATATATATATATATATATATATAAAAAACACATATTAAATAATGTAAATGCGTATAAAAATATGTATAGAAAATACACATGAAATAATATAAATTCGTATCGAAATAAATGAACAAAATACCGATAAAATAATGTAATTTTGAATGAAAATATATATAGAAAATACACATAAAATAACGTAAATACAAATAAATATATACACAAAAAGTAATTTGAATTTGAATGAAAATAGATATAAAAATAAACATAAAATAAATCAAATTTGTTATGAAATATATATACAAAATACACATAAAATAATGTAGATTTGTTTCAAATTATATATACGAATACACATAAAATAACGTAGATTTCTATAGAAATATATATATATACAAAATACACATGAAATGATGTAAATACGTATAAAAATATATATACAAAATACATATTAAATATCAAAGAAAATATCAATAAATTTCAATAAATGAAAATACATATACTAAATACCCATAAAATAACGTAAATTTGTATTGAAATACATATACAAAATACACATAAAATAATGTAAATTTGAATGAAAATATATAAACAAATACACTTAAATTAACGTAAACTTGTATAAAATATATATTCAAAATACACATTAAGTAATGTAAATATGTATAAAAAAAAATATATACAAAACACAAATAGAATAATGTAAAATCGTATCAAAATAAATACACAGAATTTTAATAAAATAATGTAAATTTGAATGAAAATTAAGATGCAAAATACACATAAAATAAGGCATTTTTTATTAAAATATATTAAAAACATACACATAAAATATTTGAATTTGTATTACAATAAATATACAAAATGAACATACAATAAGGTAAATTTGTATTGAAATAGATATGCAAAATAAATATAAAACAATATAAATTTGTTTCAAAATATATATATATATATATATATATATATATATATATATATATAAAAAAATATATATTTTTTTATAAATATATATATATATATATATATATATATATATATATAAATGAAAATATTTATACAAATACACATATAATAACTTATATTTGTATAAAAATATATAAACAAAATACACATTAGATAATGTAAATAGGTATATAAAAATATGTACAAAATACACATATAATCATGTAATTCGTATCAAAATAAATAAATAAAATACCAATAAATTAATGTAGATTTGTATGAGAAAGCATCCAAAAAATACACATAAAATAACGCAAATTTCTATAAAAATATATGTACAAAAATGCACATAAAATAAAGTAAATTTGCGTAAAAATATATATACAAAAAACACATTAAATAATGTTAATGCTTATAAATATATGTATACAAAATACCTATGAAATAATCTAAACTCGTATCGAATTAAATTAACAAAATACCAATAAAATAATGTAGTTTTGGATGAAATTGTATATAGAAAATAAACAAAATAATAATGTAAATTTCTATCAAAATATATACGAATACACAAAATAAAATAACGTAAATTTTTATGAAAATATATATACAAAATACACATATAATAATGTAAATACGTAGAAAAATATATACCCAAAATACACATAAAATAATGTAAATTCGTATCAAAATAAATAAACAAAATTCCACTAAAAGATTGTATATTTGTAAGAAAATATATATACAAAATACAAATGAAATAGCTAAAATTTGTATAAAAATATATACAAAAATACACAAAAATAGTTTAAATTTGTTTGAAAATAGATATGCAAAATACACATAAAATTAGGCAAATTTGTATTGAAATACATATACAAAATACACGTAAAATAATGTAAATATGTATGAAAATATATAAACATATACACATAAAATAAAGTAAATTTCCATAAAATATATATACATAATATACATTAACTAATGTAAATATGTATGAAATATATATACAAATTACACATAGAATATTGTAAAATCGTATCAAAATAAATATTAAGATGCAAAATACCCATAAAATAACGCTTTTTTTTTAAATATATATAACAAAATACACATAAAATATTTGAATTTGTATTAAAATAAATATACAAAATGCAGGTAAAATAAGGTAAATTTGTATTGAAATAGATATGCAAAATACACGTAAAACAATGTAAATTTGTTTCAAAATATATATACGAATACACATAAAATAACGTAGATTTCTATAAAAATATATATACAAAAAACACATAAAATTAAGTAAATACGTATAAAAAAATGTAAACAAAATACACATAAATTAATGTAAATTCGAATCAAAATAAATAAACAAAATACCAATGAAAGAATGTGTATTTGTATAAATATAAATGTACAAAATACACATACAAAATAAACATAAAATAAGGTAAATTTGTAATGAAATATATGTACAAAATACACATAAAATAATGTAAATTTATATGAAAATATATATACAAATACACATAAAATACCATAAATTTGTATAAAAATATATATATATATATATATATATATATATATATATATATATATATATATATATATATATATATATATATATATATATATATATATATATATATATATATATATATATATATAATAATGTAAAATCGTATCAAAATAAATACACAGAATATTAATAAAATAATGTAAATTTGTATGAAAAGTAAGATGCAAAATACCCATAAAATAACGCATTTTTTTTTATAAAAAAAATATATAACAAAATACACATAAAATATTTGAATTTGTATTAAAATAAATATACAAAATGCACATACAATAAGGTATATTTGTATTAAAATAGATATGCAAAACACATATAAAACAATGTAAATTTGTATATATATACGAATACACATAAAATAACGTAGATTTCTAAAAAAATATATATATACAAAATACACTTAAAATTACGTATAAAAAATAATATAAAATACACATAAAATAAATAAACAAAATACCAACAAAAGAATGTAAATTTGTATAAATATATATACAAAATACATATAAAATAACGTAAATTTATATAAAACTATATATACAAATACACATAGAATAATTAAATTTCTATAAAAATGAATATATAAAATGCACATACAATAAGGTAAATTTGTATTGAAAAAATATATATACAAAATACACATTAAATAATGTAAATTCGTGTCAAAATAAATAAACAAAATACCAATAAAAGAATGTGTATTTGTATAAATATAATTATACAAAAACAACATAAAATAACGTAAATTTATATAAAACTATCTACAAAAATACACAGAAGTAATTAAATTTGTATGAAAATAGATATACAAAAAACACGCAAAATACATATAAAATAAAGCATATTTTTATAAAAATACATATGCAAAAATACACATAGAATAATTAAATTTCTATTAAAATTAATATATAAAATGCACATACAATAAGGTAAATTTGTATTGAAAAAATATGCAAAATACACATAAAACAATGTAAATTTAATTCAATATGTATATATATATATATATATATATATATATATATATATATATATATATATATATATATATATATATATATATATATATATATATATATATATATATATATATATACAAAATACACATTAAATAATGTAAATTCGTGTCAAAATAGATAAACAAAATATCAATAAAAGAATGTGTATTTGTATGAAAATAGTTATACAAAATACACATAAAATAACTTAAATTTGTATACAAAATAATTTAAATTTTAACGAAAATTAATATTCAAAATACACATAAAATTAGGTAAATTTCTATTGATATACATACACAAATAGAATAATATAAAATCGTATCAAAATAAATACACAGAATATTAATAAAATAATGTAAATTTGTATCAAAATTAAGATACAAAATACATCAAAAATAGCGCATTTTTTATAAAAATATATATTCCAAAACACACATAAAATATTTGAATTTGTATTAAAATAAATATACACATGAAATTATGTAAATACGTATAAAAATATATATGCAAAATACATATTAAATAATGTAAATTCGCGTAAAAATAAATAAACAAAATATCAATAAAAGAATGTGTATTTGTATGAAAATAGATATACAAAATACACATAAAATAGCCTAACTTTGTATAAAACTATATATAAAAATACACAAAAAATAATTTAAATTTGTATGAAAATAAATATACAAAATACACATAAAATTAAGTATATTTGTATTGAAATACATATACAAAATACACAAAATAATAATTAAATTTGAATGAAAAATATATAAACAATTACACTTAAGATAACGTAAATTTTTATAAAATATATATACAAAATACACAAATATAATTTTATATATATAGTATAAATATATATATATATATATATATATATATATATATATATATATATATATATATATATATATATATACAAAATACATACATAAAATTATGTAAATAGGTATGAAAATATATATACACAAAATAATACACTTAAAATAATGTAAATTGTATCAAAAGTAAACAACAAAATATTAAAAAATAATGTGTATTTTGTATGAAATTAAATATAATAATACATGCACATAAATAACGTAAATATGCATCAAGCTATATACAAAAATACACACAGAAATAATTTCTAATTTTGTATGAAAATAGATATACAAAATACACATAAAATAAGCAAAATTTGAATTGATGTAACACCATAAAATAAAGCCGTCAGGACTCTCCTGAGCTAGCATTTGGCTGATGGTCAGCAGCACGGCTTAGCACGCCTTGTTGTGTGTGGCTAAGTGGAAGAAACATCCACACCGGCGTCTTTCCTCCTCTGATATCCCTCGGTGACCTGACGTCCCGTGAGTGGAGTCAGGTAAGGAGGGGGTCGCGTGCTCGGTAAGGGAGAGGTGTGGTCCTGCCTGCTACTTGGTCCGTTTCTGAAGCTAATTTTTTGTTGTTATTGTTGTTGTTATATTGTTATTGTTATTGTTGTTGTTGTTTTGTGGTGCAGTATTATATTGTTGTTACTGCTACGTTGCCGCTGCCATGTCGCTGTTTCCTTGTTTCTGCTGCTTCCGTATGGTGTTGGTGTTGTTATTTTTGCTATTTTTGATGTTGTTGTTGATGTTGCTGCTGCTGTTGCTATTGCTGCTGCTGCCACCATTGCCGCCGTTGCCTGATGTCGCCAAGGGTTTATTGCTGCCTGCTGCTGCTGATGTCGCTGTTGGTGGTAGCCTCTCCCTCTGGTGGTGCCTCACACACACACACACACACACACACACACACACACACACACACACATCCAAACACACAACACAATAACACATTCACACACATGGACATCTCATACACACACACACACACACACACACACACACACACACACACACACACACACACACACACACACACACACACACACACACACACACACACACAAACAAACACCCCCCCCCAGCACACACACACAAACACAAACACACACACTGGGTACCAGGGACAGATGGGGCTGTGTCCCAGTCCCAGCATGGTGTGTCTGTGATGAGCATCCCGCCCTTGTCCAAGGCCGAACACACACCCCACACACCACACACACACACACACACACACACAACACAACACAGCACACACACACACACACACACACACACACACACACACACACACACACACACACACACACACACACACACACACACACACACACACACACAGAATGAAACACACACACACACACACACACACACACACACACACACACACACACACACACACACACACACACACACACACACACACACACACACACACACACACACACACACACACACACACAAACACAAACACAAACACATACACACAAATACACACACATACACACACACACACACACACACACACACACACACACACACACACACACACAAGACACACACACACACACACACACACACACACACACACACACACACACACACACACACACACACACACACACACATACACTCAAACACACACACACACACACACACACACACACACACACACACACACACACACACACACACACACACACACACACACACACACACACACACACACACACACACACACACACACACACACACACACACAAACCCATACACTTGGGGGATAGGCACAGTCTGTTTCCTACATTGGTTTGCATGTGATATGAGCTTCCCGCCTTGTCGAAAGAACCATCACACACACACACACACACACACACACACACACACACACACACACACACACACACACACACACACAGTCCTGCTAACTGGAAAACAGCATATGTCACTCCGATTCCCAAGACCACCACCCCTCAATCACTGGAGGACTCTGGAGGCCTATTTCTCATCACTCCCATTCCCAGCCTCCTCAGTGAAGGCTTCCCATTTTCCGCCTGGACTTACACTCATCTTGCTCCCTCATAGACCCACAACAGTACAGGCAATATCAAGTCAACCTCACCACACACTGCCTAATTAACCTCCTGGACTTTGCCTACAGAAATCTTGAAAACGCAAAACATCAGTTTCTCTGCTTATTGATTTCTGAAAGGCTTTGACCTAGTTCACCATACCACAGCCACTAACAAAGTTAATAAACCTAGGCTTCACCCTAACCTGGTCTCCTGGCTGGCTGATTTCTGCACGAGCGTAAACAGTGATGAGATTTCAGGAGTGGCCTCCTCCTCTACACCTTACTTGGTGGGTACCTCAGGGGTCCAAAATGCCCTTTGTGCTTCCTTATACTAATTAATGACGCCCTGACCCACACACCCCACTGCTGGAAGTATTGTGACGACACCACAGTGGGAGTAACAGTTGACAACAGCAACCCAGATTATTCCCACCTCCAGGAAAACACTACACAACCCACACACATGGACAACACAAAACATGGTCACCATCAACGACACCAAAACTACACTCCTACACATCAACACCACCTCTGCCACTGTAGCCCCTGTGGTGTCCATCAACGACACTCTCCGGGTAGTTACATCTGCAAAACTACTTGGAGTCACCCTGACAACAAGCTCACATGGAAGGAGAATCTCCAGCTCACCAGATCTGCCACCTGGCAATTGTACCTGCTCAGAGACTCAAACGCTGGGGCCCCTGAGTGTGCGCTGGCGAGCGTGTACCCTCGTTCATCCTCCCCAAACTGACACACGCGTCCCCAGCGTGGTCTTCTCCATCAACATCACGCAGCGCCGCCAACTCTGAACGCGTCCAGAAGCAAGCCTGCAAATCATCCTGGGCCCTCACTAAACCAGCTATCAGGACGCCCTGACTCTCCATCTCACCAGCCTACAACATCCGTCACGAGATCCCTACTAAACCGGTTCGCAACCAAGCTTCAACCAGCCCAGACAACAAACACATCCTCCCACCCGCAGTGAACTGCCCTCAGCACTCCAGTGAGACACCACATTATTGCCCTGATACGGGCAGCCTGGATCTGGACCAAGCTATAAGAACAGCTGCAGTGCCCGTGATGGCCGGGATATATCAACAATGCAAATTAAGTAAGTAGACAATAGTTTTGTAAATATTTTCATTAGGACTTATTGTTGTTGTTAGATTATTATTATGATTACATTATTATGATTACTATTATTATTACATTATTATTATGATGATTATTATTATTATCTTTTACTATGATTATTATATGTTATTTCTATTTTTGTTCATTTGTCTCATTCATTTCATTTAATCTTCCATTGATGTATATTTTCTTCTTTCAGCTCTAC
>NW_026112280.1:112500-170958 GCF_024679095.1 Eriocheir sinensis
ACACTACCCCTAAATATATCAAACGATATTACCCCAAAACACATCACACGACTTTACACCTAAACATATCACACGACATTACTCTTAAACATATCACACGACCTCACCAAGAATCATATCACACGACATTACTCTTAAACATATCACACGACATTACACCTAAACATATCACACGACATTACTCTTAAACATATCACACGACCTCACTAAGAATCATATCACACGACATTACCCTTAAAATATCACACGACATTACCCCTAAACATATCACACGACATTACCCCTAAACATATCACACGACATTACACCTAAACATATCACACGACATTACCCAGAAACATATCACACGACATTACCCCTAAACATATCACACGACTTTACCCCTAAACATATCACACGACATTACTCCTAAACATATCACACGACATTACCCCTAAACATATCACACGACATTACTCCTAAACATATCACACGACATTACCCCTAAACATATCACACGACATTACCCCTAAACATATCACACGACATTACCCCTAAACATATCACACGACATTACTCCTAAACATATCACACGACATTACCTCTAAATATATCACACGACAATACTCCTAAACATATCACACGACATTACTCCTAAACATAGCACACAACATTACCCAGAAACATATTACACGACATCACCAAGAAACATATCACACGACATTACTCTTAAACATATCACACGACATTACCCCTAAACATATCACACGACATTACCCAGAAACATATCACACGACATCACCAAGAAACATATCACACGACATTACCGTAAACATATCACACGACATCACTAAGAAACATATCACACGACATTACCGTAAACATATCACACGACATTACCCAGAAACATATCACACGACATTACCAAGAAACATATCACACGACATTACCCCTAAACATATCACACGACATTACCCCTAAACATATCACACGACATTACCCCTAAACATATCACACGACATTACCAAGAAACATATCACACGACATTACCAAGAAACATATCACACGACATTACCAAGAAACATATCACACGACATTACCCCTAAACATATCACACGACATTACCCATAAACATATCACACGACATTACCCCTAAACATATCACACGACATTACCCCTAAACATATCACACGACATTACCTCTAAACATATCACACGACATTACCCCTAAACATATCACACGACATTACCCCTAAACATATCACACGACATTACCCCTAAACATATCACACGACATTACCTCTAAACATATCACACGACATTACCCCTAAACATATCACACGACATTACCTCTAAACATATCACACGACATTACCTCTAAACATATCACACGACATTACCCCTAAACATATCACACGACATTACACCTAAACATATCACACGACATTACCTCTAAACATATCACACGACATAACAACTAAACATATCACACGACATTATCCCTAAACATATCACACGACATTACTCCTAAACATATCACACGACATTACTCCTAAACATATCACACGACATTACCCAGAAACATATCACACGACATTACTCCTAAACATATCACACGACATTACCCAGAAACATATCACACGACATTACCCCTAAACATATCACACGACATTACCCCTAAACATATCACACGACATTACCCAGAAACATATCACACGACATTACCCCTAAACATATCACACGACATTACACCTAAACATATCACACGACATTACACCTAAACATATCACACGACATTACCCCTAAACATATCACACGACATTACCCCTAAACATATCACACGACATTACCCCTAAACATATCACACGACATTACCACAAAACATATCACACGATATTACCCATAAACATATCACACGACATTACCTCTAAACATATCACACGACATTACCCCTAAACATATCACACGACATTACCTCTAAACATATCACACGACATTACCAAGAAACATATCACACGACATTACCAAGAAACATATCACACGACATTACACAGAAACATATCACACGACATTACACAAACATATCACACGACATTACTCCTAAACATATCACACGACATTACACAGAAACATATCACACGACATCACCAAGAAACATATCACACGACATTACCCAGAAACATATCACACGACATTACCCCTAAACATATCACACGACATTACCCAGAAACATATCACACGACATTACTCCTAAACATATCACACGACATTACCAAGAAACATATCACACGACATTAACAAGAAACATATTACACGACATTACCAAGAAACATATCACACGACATTACCAAGAAACATATCACACGACATTACCCCTAAACATATCACACGACATTACCAAGAAACATATCACACGACATTACCCTTAAACATATCACACGACATTACCCCTAAACATATCACACGACATTACCCTTAAACATATCACACGACATCACCAAGAAACATATCACACGACATTACCAAGAAACATATCACACGACATTACCAAGAAACATATCACACGACATTAACAAGAAACATATCACACGACATTACCAAGAAACATATCACACGACATTAACAAGAAACATATCACACGACATTAACAAGAAACATATCACACGACATCACCAAGAAACATATCACACGACATTACCCCTAAACATATCACACGACATCACCAAGAAACATATCACACGACATTACCAAGAAACATATCACACGACATTACCAAGAAACATATCACACGACATTACCAAGAAACATATCACACGACATTACCAAGAAACATATCACACGACATTACCCCTAAACATATCACACGACATTACCCCTAAACATATCACACGACATTACCAAGAAACATATCACACGACATTAACAAGAAACATATCACACGACATCACCAAGAAACATATCACACGACATTACCCTTAAACATATCACACGACATTACCCCTAAACATATCACACGACATCACCAAGAAACATATCACACGACATCACTCCTAAACATATCACACGACATCACCAAGAAACATATCACACGACATTACCCCTAAACATATCACACGACATTACCACTAAACATATCACACGACTTTCACCTAAACATATCACACTACATTACCCTAAACATATCACAAGACATTACCCCTAAACATATCACACGACATTAACCTTAAACATATCACACGACATTACCCCTAAACATATCACACGACATTACTCCTAAACATATCACACGACATTACCAAGAAACATATGACACGACATTACCCCTAAACATATCACACGACATTACCCCTAAACATATCACACGACATTACCCATAAACATATCAAACGACATTACCAATAAACATATCACACGACATTACCAATAAACATATCACACGACATTACCCATAAACATATCACACGACATTACCCCTAAACATATCACACGACATTACCCCTAAACATATCACACGACATTACCCCTAAACATATCACACGACATTACCCTAAACATATCAATCGACATTACCCTAAACATATCACACGACATTACCCCTAAACAAATCACACGACATTACCCTAAACATATCACACGACATTACCCCTAAACATATCACACGACATTACCCTAAACAAATCACACGACATTACCCCTAAACATATCACACGACATTACCCCTAAACATATCACACGACATTACCCCAAAACATATCAAACGACATTACCCTAAACATATCACACGACATTACCTCTAAACACATCACACGACATTACCTCTAAACATATCACACGACATTACCCCTAAACATATCACACGACATTATCCCTAAACATATCACACGACATTACCCCTAAACATATCACACGACATTACCTAAACACATCACACGACATTAACCCAAAACAAATCACACGACATTACCCTAAACATATCACACGACATTACCCTAAACATATCACACGACATTACCCCTAAACATATCACACGACATTACCCCTAAACATATCACACGACATTACCCCTAAACATATCACACGACATTAACCCTAAACATATCACACGACATTACCCCTAAACATATCACACGACATTACCCCTAAACATATCACACGACATTACCCCTAAACATATCACACGACATTACCCCTAAACATATCACACGACATTACCTCTAAACATATCACACGACATAACCCCTAAACATATCACACGACATTACCCCTAAACATATCACACGACATTACCCTAAACATATCACACGACATTAACCTAAACATATCACACGACATTACCCTAAACATATCACACGACATTACCCCTAAACATATCACACGACATTACCCCTAAACATATCACACGACATTACCCCTAAACATATCACACGACATTACCCCTAAACATATCACACGACATTACCACTAAACATATCACACGACATTACCCCTAAACATATCACACGACATTACCCCTAAACATATCACACGACATTACCCCTAAACATATCACACGACATTACCCCTAAACATATCACACGACATCTCTGGGAAATATAAAATATTGCACACGTGTTCACATTGACGACTGTTCGGGTGAAACCGTTGCTCCTTTTAGACGCAAATAAAGTTGAACCTTAACCCTAATATTTTGTATTGGGTTTTGATTTTTTGTTTTGTTTTTTTGCTTTTTTGTTTTTGATGTATTTTGTAATCGGTTTTACTTTTTTATGAATCTTAATCCTAATATTTTCTATTTGATTTTTTTTTACTTTTTTTGTTGCATTTTCTATTGTTTTAAGTATTCTGTATTTGGTTTCATTTTTTTAAAGAATCTAAACCTAATATTTTGTATTAGATTTTTTTTTTACTCTGGCATTTTTTTTTTCTTCTTTTACGTATTTTGTATTTTTTGTTTGTTTTTGTATTTTTCTATGCTTTCTGCAGTGGTCTCACTCCATCGTTGCCACGTCCCTCACGCTCACTTCGTCAGAGTCATCCTCGCCTTCATCCTCCTTACTCAACAGGACCAGGGTGGCGGGCGGGCGGGTCCGGAGGGGCGGCAACAACCCCACCCCTGACCTGCCCTCCACCACCATCCCACCACCTCCCCCACCACCTCCCCTCTTTCCACCTCCTCAATACCATCCTCTTCTTCACCCTCCTCCTCGGCAGGCGGCTCGGGAGGGGCGGCAAGGGCCCCCACCCCAAACAACCCTTCCTCCACCGCCTCCGCTACCTCCATCCGATCCACGTTCTCAAACTCATCCTCGTCTTCCATCTCCTCCCCCCGAGGCTGGAGGAGGGGCGAGTCAGGAGGGGGGACTAGAGCCCCCACCCTGAACTGCCAATCCACCGCCTCCACCACCACCACCACCTCCCTCAGGTTCATCTCCGCAAAGTCATCCTCTTCACCCGCAGGGTCAAGATCACGGTCAGGGTTGTCATCGTCAGGGCTGTCACAGTCAGGGTTGTTATCGTCGGTGTCGTCATCATCTGGGTTGTCGTCATAAGGGGCGCTGGGCCCCGAGACTAAGCTCGCCAGGGTAGGGAGCAGCAGCCCCTGTAGGAACCACCACCAGTAGGCGATGGTGTCCAGGGCGTCGGGGTGGCCCATGCCCAGGGCGTGCAGCAGGGGCTGTGCCTGCAGGTCGTTTAGCACGCGGAGGGCGCCTCGCGCGAGGTCGTCACTATAAGTGACGTGAACGGCGAGCCACGCCCAACTCATTAAGGAACTCCCGGCTGGCAGGAGGAGGGCGAGGGGTGGCAGGGCGAGCACGGAGCACAGCGCGGCAATGCCCCGCAGGAGGTCACTCTGGCCTTGCTGATGGTAGGCGTAGGCCAGGGTGGCCACGTGGCCGGCCAGCAGCAGGAGCAGCAGCAGGCCGGCCACACCACACGGCATAATAACCTTGAGTAGGCGTTGGCAAGGCGTTGATACACGTGACATTATGCCTCGGACCGTTCCGTGTTTGTTGTTACTGTGTGTCTGAAGGAACACTTCACTTTGTGTGTTAGCCCCAGGAGGTGATTCAACAGTTTCGTGCTCATTGCTGTTATTGTTCTGCTGTCCAACCTCCACCACCACCACCACCTCCCTCAATTCCACTTCTTTAAAGTCACCCTCTTCACCCACAGGGTGAATATTACTGTCAGGATTGTCGTCATGAGGGGCGCTGGGCCCCGAGATGAAGCTCGCCAGGGTAGCGAGCAGCAGCCCCTGTAGGACCCACCACCAGTAGGCGAGGGCGTCCAGGGCGTCAGGGGGTCCCAGGCCTATGGCGTGCAGCAGGGGCTGTGCCTGATGGTCGTTTAGCACGCGGAGGGCGCCTCGCGCGAGGTCGTCACTATAAGTGACGTGAACGGCGAGCCACGCCCAACGCAGGGAAGCACGCCCGTGCGTCAGGAGGAGGGCAAGCAAGGAGCACAGCACCGCAATGCCCCACAGCAGGTCACTCTGGCCTTGCTGGTAGGCGTAGGCCAGGGTGGCCACGTGGCCGGCCAGCAGCCGGAGTCGCAGGCCGGCCACACACTTGTTTAATCGTCGCATAATAGCGTTACGTAGACGCAGGTAAGGCGTTGATAAACGCGATATTATCCTTTCCATCACTGTGTGTTTGCTGCCATTGTGTTTGTGAAGGAACACTTCACTTCGTGTGTTTTCTTCGAGGGGTATTTCAACGGTCACGTGCATGTTGCCGCTATTGTGTTTCCGAATATTCGTTCGGGTTTGTGGGTTTTCTTCGAGAGGTAGTCCAACCCTCACGTCCATGTTGCTTCTGTCGTATTTCTGAATTTGTGTTTGTGGGTTATCTTCGGGGGGTAGTTCTACCATTGCTTGCATGTTGCTTTTATTGGGTTTTTGAGTGTTCGCTTGAATTTGTGAGTTTTTTTCTTGGGGTAATTGAAGCGTTTCTTCCATGCAGCTTTTACTGTGTTCCTGTGTTTGCGGGTACGCTGCGGGGGGTAACTCAGCTGTTACGTCTATTTACCTTTATTGTATTTCTGAGGTTCCTTTGGCCTCGGGGATCAGGCACGGGATTTTGATTTCTTGAGATGGGCACCTTTCTCGCCTCGGCTTACCATACATAGGGTCGAGATTTACCACATCACCTCGGTTTGAGATATGCCGTTTTGGGGACCTTGGAGTTGACATTGCATAGGGTCGAATCTAGAGCTAGTGGCACCTTTTGTAGTGAAGATCGCTACGGGAGCTGATTGGCTGGACGGAAGGAGGGTGATGTTAGCTACGGTGATTGGCTGGATGGAAGGTATTCTTCAAGGTATCGGCGCCTCGGTTCGCCTGTTGGAAAAGCCTCTCGTTCAAGTTGCTGGGGTATTCATGGACTGTTTTGTGATCCTTGTGATAGCTGTACACGCCTTCTGCACCATGAATAGTAAATCACCCAAGACAACCCGGTTAAACTTCTCCGTGGCCTTGGGAAATAGTCATACAGGGAGCCCGATACGTTTAAAAATATGGCCCTTATAGTAAGAAGTGAGCGTTTTTCCCCTTCAATAATTGTTTAATCCCACTGTTTTAAAACATTACGCGAAATAGATGAATAAGAATAACAACACTGGTATTGTCCTTGGCTGGACTAATGGAAGGGAAGGAGAAAAAATGGAGTTGTAAGTGGAAGGAGAGACAGGAAGTGGAGGGAAGAGTCTGAAAGGAAAGGTAAAAAGGAAGAAAAAGAAAGGTAATGAAAAAAGGGATCTGTTAGTGGAAGAAGAGAAAATTGGAGAAGACAAAGAGAAAGTTAATGAAAAAAATGTGTGTCTGTAGGGAGGAACAACAGTCGAGGAAGAGAGAGAAAAGGAACGATGGAGAAAATTAAAAGATGGGTGTAAGAAAGAGGAATAAGAGAACTGAAAACGAAAGAAGGAACGGCAATAACGGAGAGCGAGAGATAAAAGCTGGAAATGGAGGAAAAGGAAAGAGAGGAAGAAACTAGGAAAAGGAGACTCAGGATAAAGGGAAGTAGGAGAAAAAAATGAAGTAAGGAATAGTGAAGGGGTAAAGAAGGAAGGAAGGAAGGAAGGAAATAGGAATGCCAGGGAGTGAGGAAGGAAGTAAAAGTAAGGAGAAAGAGAATAAGGAAGTAGGGAGGTAAAAGAGTAAGTAACGAATGAAAAGTAGGATTGAAAAGGAAAGAAGCAAGAAGTGATGTGAGGAGGGAGGAGGGATGGAGGAAAGAAGGGAGGAAATGGAGGAAAAGGGGATAGAAAACATCAAACGGAAGGAAGGAAAACAAGTGAGGTGTGAGGACAGGAAAAGGAAGGAGGAGGAAAGAAAAGGTAGAGAGAGAGAGAGAGAGTCTATCCAACCCCCTTCTCTCCCTCACAGATTCCTCTCACGCCCCCAAATGCATCGCCAAGGAGGACAAGAGCTACCCCCACCACGCCTCCCAGCCCCCCCCGCCCCCTCAGCCCCCTCCACCCAAGGACGACCCCTCCCCCTGACCCCCACCCTCACCCTCACTCCCTTCACCTCCACCACCACCACCACCACCATCAACTCCAACACTGATATCACTCCGTCCTCTTCCTCCTCCTCCTCCTCCTCCTCTTCCTCCTCCTGTGGGATCGGAAAGGTGAGGTTTTGTTTGTTTTGTTTTCCTCTTTGTTTACTAATATTTCTCTTCTTCTTTTTTTCTTTCACTTCCTCTCTTAATCTTCTTCCTGTTCTCTATTCTCTAATTCTTCTTCTCTCCCTTATTCTTGCTTTCTCTTCCCCCCTCCCCTTCTCCCTCACCTCTTCCCTTCCCTCCCCCCTCCCTCCTCCCTTACCTTTTCCTCTCTAATCAAACTCCCCCCTTTTCATCCCCTTTCCCTTCCCCTTCCTTTCCTTCCCTCCCTTAATTTTCCCTCCCTCTCCACCACCTCCCTTTCCTTCTCTCATCCTTTTCACTTCCCCTTCCTTCCTTTCCTCCTTCCTTTCCTCCCCTCCACCACCCCTCCCTCTCCTTCTCTCACCCTTTCCTTCCCCTTCCTTCCTTCCCTCCTCTTCCCCTCCCTTCCCCTTCCTTCCTTCCCTCCTTCCTTCCTCCCTCTCCACCAACCCCCCCTTTCCTTCTCTCACCCTTTCCTTCTCCTCCCCTTCCTTCCCTCCCTTCCCTTTCCCTCCCCTCTCCACCACCCCTCCCTTTCCTTCTCTCACCTTTCCTTCCCTCCTTCCTTCCCTCCTTCCCTTTCCCTCCCCTCTCCACCACCCCTCCTTTCCTTCTCTCACCCTTTCCTTCCCTTCCTTCCTTCCTCCTTCCTTTCCCTCCCCTCCACCACCCCTCCCTTTCCTTCTCTCACCCTTTCCTTCCCCTCTCCTTCCTTCCCTCCCTTCCCTTTCCTCCCTCTCCACCCCTCCTTTCCTTCTCTCACCCTTTCCTTCCCCTTCCCTTCCTTCCCTCCCTTCCTCTTTCCTCTTCTCTCCACCACCCCTCCTTTCCTTCTCTCACCCTTTCCTTCCCTTCCTTCCTTCCCTCCCTTCCCTTCCTCTCCTCCACCCCTCCTTTCCTTCTCTCACCCTTTCCTTCCCTTCCCTTCCTTCCTTCCTTCCTCTTCCCTTCCTTCACAAGGAACACAAAGGAAGAACAAACAACAGCAGACCTGCTGGTCCTTGTTTGTGACAAGCTACACTAACTATCTAATCAAGGTGGAAGATGAAGGACAGCAAAGGCGAAGGCTCCACCCCATCCCTCCCCCATCCTCCAGCCAAAGCTGGCAGGAAAAAGAACCATGCAGCATGGAAAAACTGCATGGAATTTATGTAGGAAAGAGGAAAGAACTACCATTACTGCTACCACTAACCGAGCGAAAAAAGCGGACAAGGACACCAGTTACTCGAAAGAACTTAACGTTATTACGACAATGAGTAATATCTTAGTTGCTGGTTGGATTCAAAATACTTGTCTAATCTATTCTTGAAGGCCGTAACTGTTGTACTATCAACGACATCACAAGGTGAAGAGTTCCAAACATTAACAACTCGATTGAAGAAGTGTTTAGCTTCGTGCGACGAGAATCTTTTACCACTTATCTTCAAATTGTGATTTCTTCTTGTTCTATTTGATCGATCAATTGTAAAGTAATCTTCCGCATTAATATCACTGAATCCTTTAAACATTTTAAACACTTCTATTAGATCGCCTCGCATTCTTCGTTTTGATAGGCTGAATAAATTTACTTCTTTAAGCCTTTGTTCATATGACAAATTTCTCAACCTAGGAATCATCTTTGTTACTCTTCGTTGGACCCGTTCCAACTTTTCTATGTCTTTTCTGTAGTAGGGAGACCAAAACTGTACACAGTACTCTAGACGGGGTCGAACCAACGAATTATACAGTTTTAATATTACTTTTTCCGATTTATTATTAAAGACTCGTCCGATGAAGCCAACCAATTTGTTTGCAGTTTTAACTACCTCTGAACAATGCTGACCGGGCTTTAAATCGCTTAATATAGTGATTCCAAGATCCTTTTCTTTACTTACTGCAGAAAGTTGTTGGCCATTCATTACGTACCGAACGCGATTGTTATTTTTTCCGATATGCAACACTTTACATTTGTCAACGTTAAATTTCATTTGCCGTTGATTGGCCCAACGTGCAAGTCGATCTAGATCTGATTGTAAAGCTTCTTCGTCGAGTGTCGCAGTTACTTTACAAGCAATTTCTGTGTCATGAGCAAATTTTTATACTTTGCAAGTGAGCCCATCATCGATATCATTAACATAAATTAAGAAGAGCATGGGACCAATCACTGATCCTTGAGGTACGCCGCTTTTGCCATCGAGCCAGTTAAATGTAACACCGTTTAGAACCACTATGTTTCCGCTCAGAGAGCCAGTCCGCAAGCCAATTGTGAATGTTACCCGATATACCGTGCGCCAGTCGTTTGCTGAGCAATCGTTGGTGGGGGACCTTATCAAATGCCTTTTGAAAATCCAGATATATGATATCTACTGATCTGCTTTCATCGAACACCTCAAAAATAGTGAAAAAAATTAAGTTAGTCAAACACGAACGTTTACTACGGAAGACATGTTGCGAATTATTTATTATATTATTTTCTTCGAAGAATTTCACCATATTGTCGCGAATGATTGTCTCCATTAACTTACAAACAATAGATGTCAGGCTAATTGGTCGATAGTTTCCTGGATGAGACTTGTACCCCTTTTTGAAAATTGATGTGACATTTGCAAGTTTCCAATTCGACGGAACTTTTCCAGCTGTTAAAGATTTATTGAATATGATGGAGAGCGGTTTACAAATTTGATGTTTGATTTCTTTTAAGACCCTAGGGGTAATTTTGTCTGGACCAGGAGCTTTGCTTACTTTAATCTTTTCAATTGTGCGTAAAATGTCACTTTCTACGATGAGCACCCCATTTAAAATCTTTTCGGTCCTTCTAACCTCCGGCGGCTCGGTGATAAACAATCTTCGTCGGTAAATACTGATGCGAAAAAGTTATGTAGGATTGTAGCCATTTCATTTTCATCGTTCGTGTGGTTACCATTTTCATTAGAAAGCGGTCCGATTCTGCAAGTGAAAAACTTTATTTACATAACAAAAAAAATCTTTAGGATTAGATTTACTTGTTTCCGCTATATATTATTCAAAAATTTTCTTGCTTTGTTTTATTATTTTTTGGGTTTCGCGGCGAATTCTGTCCAAGTCTAGTTTGTCAGCCTCACTCTGGGTGGATATGTATCTGCTATATACGCGTTTTTTAAGAGATAGGCTATTTTGAATCTCGTTATTCCACCATTTGGGTTTCTTCTTAGAAGCTGAACGTCTGTTACGATAGGGTACGCATATGCTTATGGCATTGTTCAATATTGTGGTAAAGGCCCCCCAAGATTTATCAATATCTGTTTCCGCCATGATTTCAGTCCAGTCAGAATTATTTAGAATTGATCGGAGTCTTACGAAATTCGCTCTCTGATAATCAGGCACCTTTTCTTTACTAGGAGTTACTTTACTTTCTTTCATATTGATGCTGAATGTGATTGTTCGGTGATCGTTAGAACTAAAAATTGGACCAACATTTACTTCGTTAACTAGATCAGCTGTCGTTGAAAAGTTAAGGTCAAGTATATTATTTTCCCGAGTCGGTTCTTGAACGTGTTGATGCAAATCACTTTCTAGTAGATTTGTGTACAGGTCGAGCCCTGTATGACAGTTCAACGGCTCACCCCATCTTTTCACTGGCAAGTTAAAGTCCCCAACAATTACTGCCTCGCAACTGCTACTTGTTTCTAATAATAATTCACTTAATGCGTGGTCGATATCAAGAGTCTGCCTTGGCGGTCTGTAGATAAGTCAATTGCTATTTTACGAGATCTATTTTTAATTTCAATGAAGACCGTGTCTACATTGGTTATAATATCTGTTTTCACGGATACTGGCTGGAGAGAGTTGTGGATGTAAAAGATAACGCCTCCACCCTGTCTGTTCTCTCTTTCATGGCTAAAGATGGTATAACCCGGTAATCTATATTTCGCAATGAAATCTCTATTTGAAGTGTCTATCCAAAATTCTGTGACTCCGATGATGTGATAATGATTTGTAGCTGCGAGGACTTCTAAGTCTTCAAATTTGTTACGTAGGCTACGAGCGTTTACATAGCAAGCTTTAATGTTATTCGAGTCGGGGGTCTCGCGGGTTGAGTGATCCCTTACGGTGGAGCTGCTGGTGATCTCGCCTCCGCGTTTTTTGGCTTTCGAAGAGCCACTTGGTCACAGAGCAGCCTCCCGAAACGGGCTGCTCCAACAGGGTTTAAGTGAATGCCATCAGGAAGGAACAAGTCTGAATCGTAGTAAAAATTGTTCCACAAGTTAGCGAACTGGACGTTTTCTTGTGAGCAAAGGGACTGAAGTCTGTTGCTTGTGCTGAAGGCCTTATTGTAAATGCTAGATTCGGCACCGACCCTCGGGAGGATTCCTGAGATTATGATGTTACTGGCATCCGTTTTACGTTTATACTGCTTGATCATGCGGCGGTATTTCTCAAGCAGTTCCTCAGAAAGGGTTGTCTTTACGTCATTTGTCCCCGCGTGAATGACAAAGAGGGTGTTTCGGTCGGCATTTCTCGTGACATCATCGCACGCTGCGGTGATGTCGTCCAGTCTGGCACCTGGATAGCAGTAACGTTTTCTGCGGCCGTTTGATGAACGACCACAGAACTCAACCAGCTGGCCACGCACCATGGAGTCCCCAACTAGGCGAGTCTCGAACTCATCCTCCATGGTGTCTGCCAGCACCTGGAACCTATTGAAGGTAGCGGGGGTCAGTAAGTGCTTGGTTGCCTGCTTCGGTTTGGCTCCATTCCTTACAGGTTGGAACCCGACATCCTGTGAAGCAGGAAGAGAAGCGTTAAGTGGGGCAGGCTGGAAGTTGTCCTGTGAGGCAGGCTGGGAGTTAGCCTGTGAAGCAGGCTGGGGTTAGCCTGTGAGGCAGGCTTGGGTTCAGCCTGTGAGGCAGGCTGGCGGTTGTTCTGTGAGGCAGGCCGGGGTTAGCCTGTGAGGCACGCTGGGGGTTAGCCTGTGAGGCAGGCTGGGGGTTAGCCTGTGAGGCAGGCTGGGAGCCAACCTGTGAGGCAGGTAACGCGTCCTCCCGTGAAGCAGGAGGGTCGTCTAGAGAGGGCAGTCTTGGTGGAGGGCCTCTCCACCATCGATGGTGAAGTCACTGCCACATTAGTTAAAACAAATTCCTGAAGGGCTACAAATTTCTTTTCAAGATCATTGTGCTTGACTTTCCATTCAGTCACAGCCTTCTGAAGATGTAATCTTTGAACGCAGAGGCGGCAAGTTTTACTCAGCTGGAAGAACTGAGCTGCAAAACGTCTGGGACAGACGTCACACTTACAGATCGAAGGCATTGTTAGAAATTTAAGCGAGTTAACAGTTTGGGCAAATTTTAAAAGCGCTTTCGAAATAACTTAAATTGTGACCATAAATTGAATTGTATAAAAATTGTGCATGGAAATTAGATACTGCTGTGTTAGATGCCTCCAACACTGGGAGTTCGCTCCCACAGGGTCTTGAAAACGCCTCGAAGACCAATCGCTTATCCTGAGCCTCAGTCACGAGAGAGACTTTCACAACCCAGCGCTTTTCAGCTATTGTCCTCGAAGTTTTGTCCCATAGAACGGGGCCGGCGTAGTCACACTGAGCAGAGCTGGCAAGGGAGGAGAGGAACCAGCAATTCGTTCCCACTTTCCGAAACGTCTAACCCAAATCTGCGACACTTACGAGGCCTGGCCAGTGGCACCTGTCACCAGGTGTTCTTCACCAACTCTAGAGAGTATCATACTCCCTTCCTGAGACACCAAAAAGCTGAAATATTCCTTGAATATAAGAAAAACCCTCAGAAACTCCACCTAGAAGCCAGGAGGTACAACCACAAATGGCCCACGGAAGACATCTCTTTCAGGAGAAAAGAGCAAGAACCAGCTGTTATGCAGAATAAGGATGGGAGTACCGTCGATAGAGGAGAAGGATGGGGAGCTCACACCGACAACTGGTTCCCAAGGAGGCTTATTAGTGTAGAAGTCGTCACACTCCTCTACACCGCAGGCCTAAATAATTAGGCACGGTCCAGCTGACTAGGACCCTGGAACTCCAGCCATTGTCTCGTAAAGAGATCTTCCGCCTGCAGTCCAATTCACCACTGCTGCTGCCCAGAGGCTTCACCGTGACCCTGGCACGGAAGACAGATCAGGTATTACACCTTGTCCAAGGGTGACCTGAGACTATGCAGGGCAGGGACGTCTAGTTCCCTGAGGTGAAAACAATTCACCCGCATCCCTCCTTCCCTTTCCTCCCTCTCCACCGCCCTCCCTTTCCTTCTCTTACCTCTTTCCTTCCCCCTCCACTTCCTTCCCTCCCTTTCCTTTCCCTTCCCTCTCCACCACCCCTCCCTTTCCTTCTCTCACCCTTTCCTTCCCCCTCCCCTTCCTTCCCTCCCTTCCCTTTCCCTTGCCTCTTTCCCCTTTTCCTCTCCTTTCCTTCCATTTTCTCTCACCCCATTTCCCTTTCCCTTATTCCTTCCCCTCCCATTTTCCTCACCTCTCACCTCTTCCCCTTTTCCCTCCAATTTATCTCCCCTTTCCTCTCCTTTCCCTCACCCCTTCCCCTCCCAATTTTCTCCCCTTTCCCTCTCCTTTCCCTCCCCTTTCTTCTCCTTCCCCTCACCTCTTCCCTCTTTCCCTTCCCTTTCTCTCCCCTTTCCTCTCCCATCCCTCACCTCTTCCCCCTTTCCCTCCACTTTCTCTCCCACTTCTCTCCCCTTTCCTCTCCCTTCCCTCACCTCTCTTTCTCTCCCACTTCTCTCCCCTTTCCTCTCCCTTCCCTCACCTCTTCTCCCTTTCCCTTCACTTTCTCTCCCCTTTCCTCTCCCTTCCCTCACCTCTTCTCCCTTTCCCTTCCTTTTCACTCCCCTTTCTCTCCTTTACCGCATCTCTTCCCCCTTTTCCTCCACTTTCCCTTCCCTTTCTTCCCCCTTTCCCTCTCTCCTTTCTCTCTCTCTCTCTCTCTCTCTCTCTCTCTCTCTCTCTCTCTCTCTCTCTCTCTCTCTCTCTCTCTCTCTCTCTCTCTCTCTCTCTCTCTCTCTCTCTCTCTCTCTCTCTCTCTCTCTCTCTCTCTCTCTCTCTCTCTCTCTCTCTCTCTCTCTCCCTCCTCCCCTTCCACTTTCCCTCCCTGCTCCCCTTCCCTTCTCTTTCACTCCAATTCCCTCTCCTTCACCCCTTCCCTTTTTCTCTCCCTTTCTCTCTACTTTCTCCTTTCTTTTCCCTTTATCTTATCTCTTTTCCCTTTCCCTCCCCACTTCTCCTTTCCCTTCCCCCTTCCCTTCCCTCCCTCCCTCCCTTCCTTCCTTCCTTACCTCGTCCCCAGTAATGAAACTAACAGGGAAACACCGTAGAATTAAACGTAAAAAAACTAACCCTTATATTACTAACTGTACGTAGACTCCGAAACCGAGTTAACTCTTGTTGTATTTGCACCTAAATAACAAAATAACAGCAACGACGACGATCTCAATGTAAGGTAGTGATTTCTTTGTTGATTGTTGTTTGTCTTATTTGTTTGTATATAATGACGAAGGAAAAGAAAAGGAACACGAGAGAAGAGATGATGAACTTGGCCTCTCTTTGTTGATTGATATTTACCTTAGTTTGTACGTATTAAAGAAAGAGAAAAGGGAGAATATAATGGATTAAAATACAGGAGAATATAACAGTTTAGAATACGGGAGAATATAATGGATTGAAATACGGGAGAATATAATGGTTAAGCTTTATTGTTGATGTTGCTTTTATCTTTTATTATATTCCTTATCATCATCATGTTCACCGTTATTGTTATTGATATTGTTATTCGTGTAATCAGCCACACACTTTAATGACCTCCACACAAGTTGATAAGCTTCCGAAACCAAACACAAGCACAAAAACTACGAAAAATGTATGAATAGCATTTGATGTTGATATTAAAGGTTAGAAATCTGTGGAAACTATACGAGATATCTCTTATAATATTTTGCTGGGTGTTCATAGAAGAGAGAAATATATATATATATATATATATATATATATATATATATATATATATATATATATATATATATATATATATATATATATATATATATATATATATATATATATATATATATATATATATATATATATATATATATATATATATTATTTGCTGTTGGTATTAAAGGTAGGAAATCCGTGAAAACTATACAGGAAACTTCTCATAATATAGAGTGTTCATTGAGGTGAGAGGTTTTGAGGAAGTTACACAACAGGAATTTCTTCTGGATGAGGTGTCGAGTGAAAAACCTGACCATCGCGGAGAAGACTGTTGGGTTAGGTCGCTCAGAGAGATAGTGTGTTGGGTGCTGTTGCTGGCTCTTGGTGCCAATCAGCGGTGCTCCCGTTATCTGTGAGTGCTGCTTGCCGTCCTTTGTCTGTCGTGGTGAGGAAGTGTTGATGGAGATTATTATAAAGGTGAAAATAAAATGATATGCAAAGAAATGTACCCAAGTCGTGTTTAGAAATGTCTTTTATACGATTGTTGTTGTTATTACCATTATTATTATTATTATTATTGTAATTATTATTATTATCATCGTCGATGTTACGAATTATTACAGTTGTTGTTGCGTTGGTTATAGTAGTAGTTGTAGTAGTAGTAGTAGTAGTAGTAGTAGTAGTAGTTGTGGTAATTTTAGTAGTTCCATTAATTCTAATATCGTACTAACATTATCAACTTTTGTATTATAATTTTGTAACTGAAATTTAGCGTTTGAAGTCCATGCGCTCGCAAATCTTTCCACAAAAACTCTCTGCCTCATCTCTGACGCACTTTGCACCAAGTTTCAAATGGCCGAGGTAATCAAGAAAACTTTGTCGGAGAATCCTTACTGTTTTTTCCATACTTGATTTGATAGTTACCGTAAAAAGCAGCGATAATCAAACGTGGTATAAACATTTTCAACCATAGTTTTAGTTACTCTCGCTCTTGTTTGATCACAGCAGCCTCTCTTTTCCAGAAACTAGAGACAATCACTCCACCCTAGAATAAAAATAAGATCTTATTACCACAGAATAAGACTCTTCAACTCCCCTCCTCTTACTAACAGTCTTTTGTTTCTTAAATTCCTCCGCCATGTTGCCTCTCTTTTTATCATCTATCGATATTTCATGCTGACTGCTCTTCCGAACTTGCTTACTGCATGCCTTACCCCCTCCTCGCTGCACTCGACTATCATTCTTTCATCTCTTACACTGGTAAACTCTGTAATAGTCTTCCTTCGTCTGTATTTCCTCCTGCCTACGACTTGACCTCTTTCAAGAGGAGAGTATCAAGAAACCTCTCCACTCTAAATTGACCTCTTTCTTGGCCACTCTTCCATACACTTTTGTGGGGCATTGATTAGCGGGCTATTTTTTTTCTGCTTGATTTTTTATTTTTATTTTTTTTTGCCTTGGAGCTTCTTCCTTTAATGTAAAAATAAAAACTATTCACTAGATTTACTGTAGAGTTAAGTTAATCTCTTTACCATAAAATAAATAAAATAATCACAATTTACTCACTATCATATAAAACAAATCACGAGTATGCGTAGAGATGGGAAGGGAAAAAATATGTACAAAAAACAACAGCAGCTTTCCTGCATCACACGGCCCTGCTCGCAGCTGGATGGACTTTGCTCCGGAGACCTGTGCCTGGCCCGTGAGGCAGCGCGTACGTGACTGGCATGTTGCTTCCCCCCCCCCACCCATCCCCTGCCGCCTCCTCTTCGCCCCACATCAGGCCCCACCACCCTAATGAATAATAAATACAATAAATAAATACTTAACTTCTAAACGTGTACTTCAATTTGCATTAGTTTTTTTTATTAATCACAAATTATGCATTGGTAGATTCATTTCATTTTGTCAACCTGTCTCCACCTGTAAGGACTTAATCAGCACTAAGCCAAGAGGTGGCCACAAACAAGCCACTCCCAAGCCACTCTGTTCCGCGTCACCCGGCACTCGTCTTCCGCCTGGCATCAGTCTCTCATGTGTCCCTCTGCTCCATCTTGCCATCTCACTTTTACATGATTACATGTGTATTTTGTACATATTTTTTATACGTATTTACATTATTTAATGTGTATTTTGTTTGTATATTTTTATACAAATTTAGGTTATTATATGTGTATTTGTATAAATATTTTGATACAAATTTACATTGTTTTATATATTTTGTATATATATTTCAATTCAAATTTAGCATATTTTATGTGTATTTTGTATATCTATTTTCACACAAATTTAATTACTTTTGTGTATTTTGCATATAGTTTTATATAAATTTGCGTTATTTTATTTGTATTTTGTATATTTATATTTATATAATACACATTCTTTTATTAGTATTTTGTTTATTTATTATGATACGAGTTTACATTATTTTATGTGTATTTTGCATACCTTTTTTTATACGTATTTACTTCATTTTATGTGTATTCTGTATATTTATTTTCATAGAAATCTACGTTATTTTATGTGTATTCGTATATATATTTTGAAAAAAATTTACATTGTTTTATATGTATTTTGCATATCTATTTCCATACAAATTTACCTTATTGTTTGTGCATTTGTATATTTATTTTAATTCAAATTCAAATATTTTATGTGTGTCTTGGTATATATATTTAAAAAAAATGCGTTATTTTATGGGCATTTTGCATCTTAATTTTCATACAAATTTACATTATTTTATTAACATTCTGTGTATTTATTTTTATACGATTTTATATTATTCTATTTGTGTTTTGTATATATTTTTGTATACATATTTACATTATTTAATGTGTATTTTGTATATATATTTTATACAAATTTACGTTATTTTAAGTGTATTTGTTTGTATATTTTCATTCAAATTTACATTATTTTATGTGTATTTTGTAAATGTATTTCAAAACAAATTTACCTAATTTTATGTGTATTTTGTATATTTATTTTCATAGAAATTAAAATTATTTTTGTGTATTTTTGTATATAGTTTTATACAAATTTAGGTGATTTTATGTGTATATTTTATATCTATTTTCAAACAAATACACATTCTTTTATTGATATTTTGTTTATTTATTTTGACGCGAGTTTACATTATTTAATGTGTATTTTATATATATGTTTTTTTACGTGTTTTCATCATTTGATGTGTATTTTGTATATATATTTCTATAGAAATCTACGTTGTTTTATGAGTATTCGTATATAGATTTTGAAAGAAATTTACACTGTTTTATGTTATTTTGCATTTTTTTTCAATACAAATTTACCTTATTGTATATGCATTTTGTATACTAATTTTCATACAAATTTAATTATGCTATGTGTATTTTTTATATGTATTTTAAAAAAAAATATGCTTTATTTTAAGGGTATTTTGCATCTTCATTTTCATACAAATTTACATTATTTTATTTATATTCAGTTTATTTTTTTTTTAAACAGTTTTACATTATTCTATGTGTATTTTGTATATCTATTTTATACATATTTACATTATTTAATATATATTTTGTATATATATTTAATGCAATTGTACGTTATTTTATATGTATTTGTTTATATATTTTATATATTTTATATTACATTATTTAATGTGTATTTTGTATAAGTATTTCAATTAAAATTTGCCTAATTTTATGTGTAGTTTGCATATCTACTTTCAAACAAATTTATATTATTTTTGTGTGTTTTTGTATATATTTTTATACAAATTTAAGCTATTTTATTTGTATTTTGTATATATATTTTCCTACAAATATACATTCTTGTATTGGAATATTGTTTATTCATTTTGATACGAATTTACATTATTTTATGTGTATTTTAAATATGTATTTTTCTACGTATTTACATTATTTTATGTGTATTTTGTATATATATTTTCATAAAAATTTACGTTATTTTATTTTGTGTATTCGTATATGTTTTGATACAAATTTATACTATTTTATGTGTATTTAGCATATCTATTTTAATAAAAATTTATTTTATTGTATGTGTATTTTGTATATTTATTTTAATACAAATTTAATTATTTGATGTGTATTTTTGTATATATATTTTTTTAAATGAGTAATTTTATGGGTATTTTACATCTTTGTTTTCATTTTTACATTACTTTATTGATATTCTGTACATTTATATTGATACAATTTTACATTATTCTAGGTGTATTTTGTATATATTTTCCTTACATATTTACATTATTTTATGTGTATTTTGTATATATATTTTTCTACGTATTTACATTATTTTATGTGTATTTTGTTTATATATTTTCATAAAAAATTTTATACAAATTCATGTTGTTTTATGTGTATTTGTATATATATTTTCATACAAATTTATATTATTTTATGTATATTTCTACATATATTTCATTACAAATTTACCTTATTTTATGTTTATTTTGTATATTTATCTCATTCAATCTTAAATTATTTTATGTGTATATTTGTATTTGTATTTATTTTATTTTATGTGTATTTTCCATATATATTTTCATTTAAAATTACATTATTTTATTGGTATTTTCTTAATTTAATTCGATACGAATTTAGATTATTTCATAGGTATTTTGTATACATATTTTTATACTCATTTACATTATCTAATCTGTGTTTTGTATATATATTTTTATGCAAATTTATTTGATGTGCATTTTTGTACATATATTTTCATAGAAATTTGCGTTATTTTATGTGTTTTTTGTATATGTTTTTTCATACAAATTTATATTATTTCATTGGTATTTTGTTTATTTATTTTGATACGAATTACATGATTATATGTGTATTTTGTACATATTTTTTATACGTATTTACATTATTTAATGTGTATTTTGTTTATATATTTTTATACAAATTTACGTTATTATATGTGTATTTCTGTAAATATTTTGATACAAATTCACTTAATTTTATGTATTTTGTATATATATTTCAATTCAAATTTAGCTTATTTTGTGTGTATTTTGAATATCTATTTTCATACAAATTTAATTACTTTTGTGTATTTTTGTATATAGTTTTATATAAATTTACGTTATTTTATGTGTATTTTGTATATTTATATTAATACAAATACACTTTTTTTTATATATATATATATTGTTTATTTATTTTGATACGAATTTACATTAAATTATGTGTATCTTGTATACATTTTTTATACGTATTTACCTCATTTTATGTGTATTTTGTGTATATATTTTTATAGAAATCTACGTTATTTTATGTGTATTCGTATATATATTTTGAAACAAATTTACATTGTTTTATATGTATTTTGCATATCTATTTCAATACAGATTTACCTTATTGTATGTGTATTTTGTATATTTATTTTAATACAAATTAATTTTTTTATGTGTATTTTTGTAAATATATTTTTATAAAAAAAATGCGTTATTTTATGGGTATTTTGCATCTTTATTTTCATACAAATTTACATTATTTTATTAACATTCTGTGTATTTTTTTGATACGATTATACATTATTCTATTTGTGTTTTGTATATATATTTTTTATACATATTTACATTATTTAATGAGTATTTTGTATAATATATTTAACACAAATTTACATTAATTTAAGTGTATTTGTTTATATATTTTCATTCAAATTTACATTATTTTATGTGCATTTTGTATATGTATTTCAATACAAATTTACCTAATTTTATGTGTATTTTGTATATTTAATTTCATTCAAATCTAATTTATTTTTGTGTATTTTTATATATAGTTTTATACAAATTTACGTTATTTTATGTGTATTTTATATATGTATTTTCATACAAATACACATTCTCTTATTGATATTTTCCTTATTTATTTTGACACGAAATTACATTATTTAAAGTGTATTTTGTATATATATATTTTTATACGTATTTACATCATTTCATGTGTATTTTGTATATATATTTCTATAGAAATCTACATTATTTTATGAAATATAAATAAAATAACCTAGATTTGTATAAAACTATATACAAAAATACAGAAAAACAATTTGTATGAAAATAAATATACAAAAAACACATAAAATTAGGAAATTTGTATTGAAATACATAAACAAAATACACATAAAATAATAATTAAATTTGAGTGAAAATATATAAACAAATACACTTACAATAACGTAAATTTGTATAACATATATATACAAAATACACATTAAAAATGTAAATATGTATCAAAAAATATATTTACAAAACACATATAGAATAATGTAAAATCGTATCAAAATAAATACACAGAATATTAATATAATAATGTAAGTTTGTATGAAAATTAAGATGCAAAATACCCATAAAATAACGTATTTTTTATAAAAATATATATACCAAAATACACATAAAATATTTGAATTTGTATTAAAAAAAATATACAAAATGCACATACAAAAAGGTAAATATGTATTGAAATAGATATGCAAAATACATATATAACAATATAAATTTGTTTCAAAATATATATACGAATACACATAAAATAAGGTAGATTTTTATAAAATATATATACAAAATACACATAAAATGAAGTAAATACGTATAAAAAATGTATCCAAATACACATAAAATAATGTAAATTCGTATCAAAATAAATAAACAAAATACCAATAAAAGAATGTGTATTTGTATAAATATAGACATACAAAATACACATAAAATAATGTAAATTTGTATAAACTATATACAAAAGTACAGAAAAGTAGTTAAATTTGTATGAAAATAGATATACAAAATATACATAAAATAAGCTAAATTTGAATTGAAAAATATATACAAAATACATCATATAATGAAAATTTGTATCAAAATTTTTATACAAATACACATATAATAACGTAAATTTTTATGAAAATATATATACAAAATACACATAAAGTAATGTAAATACGTAGAAAAATATATAAACAATATACCATTAAAAAAAATGTGTATTTGTATAAATGTAAATATACAAAATACACATAAAATAACGTATATTTATATAAAATTATATACAAAAATACACAGAAGTAATTAAATTTTATGAAAATAGATATACAAAATACACACAAAATAAGCTAAATTTGAATTGAAATATATATTCAAAATACATAAAATAAAGTAAATTTGTATCAAAATATTTATACAAATACACATATAATAACGTAAATTTGTATAAAAATATATAAACAAAATACACATTAAATAATGTAAATATATATAAAAAAAAATATGTACTAAATACACATATAATCATATAACTCGAATCAAAATAAATAAACAAAATACAAATAAAATAATGTAAATTTGTATGAGAAAACATATATAAAATACACATAAAATATGTATACAAAATACCTATGATGAAATCTAAATTCGTATCGAGTTAAATTAAGAAAATACCAATAAAATAATGTAATTTTGGATGAAAATATATATAGAAAATACACATAAAATTACCGAAATACAAATACAAATATACACATAAAATAATTTAAGATTGAATGAAATAAATATATAAAATAATCATAAAATAAAGTAAATTTGTAATGAAAAATATGTAAAAATACACATAAAATAATATAAATTTGTATGAAAATATATATACAAATGTCCATAAAATAACATGAATGTGTATAAAATTTGTATCAAAATAAATACGAATACACACTATAAAATAATGTAATTTTTTTTATCAAAATATATATACAAAATACACATATAATCATGTAAATACGTAGAAAAATATATATAAAAAATACACACAAAATAATGTAAACTCATAAAAAAAAAATTCCAATAAAAGAATATATATTTATAGGAAAATATATATACAAAATACAAATAAAATAACTAAAATTTGTATAAAAATAAATACAAAAATACAAGAAAATAATTTAAATTTCTTTGAAAATAGATATGCAAAATACACATACAGTTAGGCAAATTTGCAAAGAAATACATATATACAAAATACACATAAAGTAATATAAATTTGTATGATAATATATAAACAAATACACATAAAATAACGTAAATTTGGAAAAAAAATATATATACAAAATATACATTAAATAATGTAAATATGTATAAAAATATATATACAAAATACACATAGAATAATGTTAAATCGTATCAAAATAAATAAACAGAATATTAATAAAATAATGTAAATTACAAATTTACGATATATAATGTGTATTTTGTATTTTTTATATTTATACAAATATACATTCTTGTATTGGTGTTTAGTTTATTTATTTTGATACGAATTTACATTATTTTATGTGTATTTAGTATACATTTTTTTATACGTATTTACCTAATTTTATGTGTATTTGTATATATATTTTTATAGAAATCTACCTGATTTTATAAGTATTCGTATATATATTTTGAAACAAATTTACATTGTTTATATGTATTCTGCATATCTATTTAAATACAGATTTACCTTATTGTAAGTGCTTTTTGTAAATTTATTTTAATACAAATTCAATTATTTTATGTGTATTTTGGTATGTATATTTTTATAAAAAATGCGTATTTTATGGGTATTTTGCATCTTAATTTTCATACAAATTTACATTATTTTATTAACATTCTGTGTATTTATTTTGATACGATTTTACATTATTCTATTTGTGTTTTGTATATATTTTTTTTATATATATTTACATTATTTAATGTGTATTTTGTATATATATTTTATACAATATCACGTTATTTAAAGTGTATTTGTTTATATATTTTCATTCAAATTTACATTATTTTAAGTGTATTTTGTATATGTATTTAAATACAAATTTACATAATTTTATGTGTATTTTGTATATTTATTTTCATACAAATTTAAATTCTTTTTGTGTATTTTTGTATATAGTTTAACACAAATTTATGTTATTTCATGTGTATTTTGTATATCTATTTTCATATAAATACACATTCTTTTATTGATATTTTGTTTATTTATTTTGACGCGAATTTACATTATTTAATTGTGTATATGTATTTTTATAAAAATATGCTTTATTTCATGGGTATTTTGCATCTTTAATTTCATACAAATTTACATAATTTTATTGATATTCTGCTTATTCATTTTGATACGAATTGACTTTAATCTATGTGTATTTTGTATCTTATTTTCATACAAATTTACATTATATTATGTGTATTTGTTTATATATTTTGACACAATTTTACAATATTTTATGGGTATTTTGTATATATATTTCAAAAGAAATTTACCTAGTTTTACGCGTATCTTGTATATCTATTTTCATACAAATTCAAATTAGTTCTATGTATTTTTGTATATTTTTTAATACAAATTTTAGTTATGTTATGTGTATAAATTTACATTATTTGATGTGTATTTTGTACATATATTTCATTACAAATTTACCTTATTTTATGTTTATTTTGTATATTTATTTCATTTATTATTAAATTATTTTATGTGTATATTTGTATTTGTATTTAGGTTATTTTATGTGTATTTTCTACATATATTTCCATCGAAAAACAACATTATTTTATTGGTATTTTGTTATTTTAATTCGATAAGAATTTAGATTGTTTCATAGGTATTTTGTAAACATATTTTTAATCGCATTTACATTATTTAATGTGTGTTTTGTATATATAATTTTATGCAAATTTACTTTATTTCATGTGCATTTTTGTACATATATTTTTATAGAAATTTCCGTTATTTTATGTGTATTATGTATATGTTTTCTCATACAAATTTACATTATTTTATTGGTATTTTGTTTATTTATTTTGATACGAATTACATTATTATATGTGTATTTTGTACATATCTTTTATACGTATTTACATTATTTAATGTGTATTTTGTTTATATATTTTTATACAAATTTACGTTGTTATATGTGTATTTGTATAATTAGTTTGATACAAATTTACATTATTTTATGTATTTTGTATATATATTTTAAGTGTATTTTTGTATATCTATTTTCATACAAATTTAATTACTTTTGTGTATTTTTGTATAAAGTTTTATACAATTTTACGTTATTTTATGTGTATTTTGTATACAAAATACACATAAAATAATGTAAATTTGAAAGAAAATATATAAACAAATACACGTATAATAACGTAAATTTGTATGAAATATATATACAAAATACACATTAAATAATGTAAATATGTATTAAAAAATATATAAAAAACACAAATAGAATAATGTAAAATCGTATCAAAATATATACACAGAATATTAATAAAATAATGGAAATTTGTATGAAAATTAAGATGCAAAATACCTATAAAATAACACATTTTTTATAAAATTATAGATACCAAAATACACATAAAATATTTGAATTTGTATTAAAATAAATATACAAAATGCACATACAATAAGGTAAATTTGTATTGAAATAGATATGCAAATTACATATAAAATATTGTAAATTTGTTTCAAAATATATACACGAATACACATAAAATAACGTAGATTTCTATAAAAATACATATACAAAATACACATAAAATTAAGTAAATACGTATAAAAAAATATATACAAAATACACATAAAAGAATGTAAATTCGCATAAATATAAATATCTTAATTTTCATACAAATTTACATTATTTTATTAATATTTTGTGTATTTATTTTGATACGATTTTACATTATTCTATTTGTGTTTTGTACATAAAATAATTAAATTTGTATTAAAATAAATATACAAAATACACATACTATAAGGTAAATTTGTATTGAAATAGATATGCAAAATACACATAAAATAATGTAAATTTGTATCAAAATAGATACGAATACACACAATAAAATAACGTAAATTTTTATGAAAATATATAAAAAAATACACATAAAATAATGTAAATACGTAGAAAAATATATATACAAAATACACATAAAATAATGTAAATTCGTATAAATAAACAAAATTATCACAAAAGAATGTATATATATATATATATATATATATATATATATATATATATATATATATATATATATATATATATATATATATATATATATATATATATATATATATATAGTATATGTATAGAAAATACACATGAAATAATCTAAATTCGTATCGAAATAAATGAAGAAAATACCGATAAAATAATGTAATTTTGAATGAAAATATATGTATAGAAAATACACATAAAATAACGTAAATACAAATAAATATATACATATACAATAAATATACAAAATACACATAAAATTAGGTAAATTTGTATTGAAATACATTTACAAAATACACATAATATAATGTAAATTTCAATGAAAATATATAAAGAAATAGACTTAAATTAACGTAAATTTGTATAAAATATATATACAAAATGCTCATTAAATAATGTAAAAATGTATAAAAATATATATACAAAACACAAATAGAATAATGTAAAATCGTATCATAATAAATACACAGAATGTAAATAAAATAATGTAAATTTGTATGAAAATAAAGATGCAAAATACCCATAAAATAACGCATTTTTTTTATATATATACAAAATACACATGAAAGGATGTAAATACGTATAAATATATATATATATATATATATATATATATATATATATATATATATATATATATATATATATATATATATATATATATATATATATATATATATATATATATATATATATATATATATATATATATATATATATATATATATATATATATATATCTATATATATATATATATATATATATATATATATATATATATATTTTAGAGATGTATCGATATCCGCATCCGCATCGCATCCGGAACATCCGCATATTTTTCACATCCGCATCCGCATCCGCATCCGTAGTTGTGATAAACTGAACATCCGCCTCCGCCTCCGCATCCGCATTTGTGGTGAAATATACATCCGCATCCGCATCCGCATCCGCACTCTACAGAGGATGTGTGGATGCGGATGTGTTTTGTGTATTGCACAACCTATAGATTATAGAGTAATATATAGACACGCAGTTACAGACTAGCAGAGTAGTAGAGTACTGCCTGGTGCTTACAGACTTAGAGTTCAGACAGAGCTTAGAAATGTGGAGTAAATTTATTGATGTGTGTCTAATGAATTAATTATCTAGTAAAACTAAAGCAAATAATATCACGGATTCATTTTTCAAGCTTACACAACGTAATGTGTCTAGAATTTAGGGAAGGTCAGTAGGAGGGGGCGAATTTTACTTAGTGACTATGAAGTAAAAATACATAGTAAATAAACTGCAAACTGTGAATGGTGGAATGTTAGATACTTAGTAACGACAGATGAGTGAGTCACTGTGTGTGTGTGTGTGTGTGTGTGTGTGTGTGTGTGTGTGAGGAGGGTGAAGAGGGAGATAGAGAGGAGGCTTATCACCCTTGCTTGTCACCTTCACCCCGATGCCTTACTGCTGGAGAGAGAGAGAGAGAGAGAGAGAGAGAGAGAGAGAGAGAGAGAGAGAGAGAGAGAGAGAGAGAGAGAGAGAGAGAGAGAGAGAGAGAGAGAGAGAGAGAGAGAGAGAGAGAGAGAGAGAGAGAGAGAGAGAGAGAGAGAGAGAGAGAGAGAGAGAGAGAGAGAGAGAGAGAGAGAGAGAGAGAGAGAGAGATTGTAATGTGTGTCGTGTGGCTGAGTAATGTCGTACATTGCAGTCTTAGACCTTATTCCCACTTCACACGGTAGAATTCAGTGCTTCTTCCTTAAATACTTTTAATGCGAATGTTTCCATAATTATACAATTATTAATATTAAAAAAAATATGAACCGGCAGCGCTGAGCTCTTCTTATCGCATGAGTTTTCCTGTTGTCGCCTGTTCCCCCTGATACAGTGAGTTGCCGATGAAAATATTTTCACAGATGAAGGGTAATATTAGCTATTGTTTTATTATTATTATCATTGTTACTGTTATAGAGGGCTTTTCGATGTATTTCTTACTAGAATTTAATGCAATGAAGCATTAGAATAAAGTAATCTTCTTTTCACATTTGCTAAGCATCTCGAAAATTTATAATACTGATCCATAAGTTGTAAACTGGCATTCTGAGCATAAGTCCTACACAGTACACTGGCAGCTAGGTCATCAGTTTGGTAAGAGTTTGCCTTCGAAGGAAGAAGTACTGCTCCTTCCTTGCTTTGCTCCTCGCTGATAATACAGTTTGCCAGTGATGGTTTAAAAGGATATTATAATCAAGTTTATAAAGCCTTATTGTTCTGTGCTGACTGCTACAGCAGCTGAAATATGGCGTCACATAGCAGTGAAGTGTGGAAATATTTTATGAGCAAGTCAAGTGACCTAGCACAGTGTCTGTTGTGCAAGAAAGATTATTCACGAAAGGGACACGGAACTACATCTTTGAAAAACCTCTTGAAATCAGTGCATAAAGAACAGTTTGAAGAGTTAATGGCAAAAGAGACAAAGAAGTTGGAAGAAAAAATAAATATAGATAAAACACCTATGCAAAAAGCAAAGACAGATGCTAAGCAAAGGAATGTTGCTGAGTATTTTCAGAGTGCAAAATTATGGGATGCTTCTAACCCTAAGGCAAAGAAACTGGATAAATGCGTTGCAGAAATGTTAGTCATGGATGATTTGCCTTTCAGTCATGTTGAGGACATAGGATTCATGAGACTGATGACTGAAGCTGCTCCACTATACAGTCTAAAGCAGCGAAATTTCTATTCATCAATGATATGCAGTGATATGTATGAGTCTGTTTTCAAGAAAATAAAAGAAATAATTGATGAAGTGAAGCAAGACAACAAACATTCCTTCACAACTGATGTATGGTCAGATACCTCAGCAGGTGTCTCATTGCTGAGTTTAACTGCACATACCATAAATAAGGAGTTTGAAAGAGCAAACTTTGTGCTAGGTGCTGAACCACTGGAAGAACGACATACAGGAGAGTATATTTCCAAAATGTTGGATGATATGCTGATGAAGTGGGACATATCTCGTACAAATGTGCACTGTGTTCTGCGTGATGCTGGAGCAAAAATGAAAAAAGCTCTGTTTCTCTCAGGTGTAAATAATTTAGATTGTACTGTGCATAAAATACAGCTGATTGCTGAAACTGGGTTATCATCACATTGTGATATAGAAAACATGATAAAAAAAAACTCGTAGTATTGCTACGCACTTTCATCACTCAACTATGGCACAAGATGAACTTAAAAAGATTCAGGACAGGCTGCAAGTACCTAAACTCTCAGTTATTCATGATACACCCAAAAGATGGAATAGCACCTTACACATGCTAAGAAGAACACTAGAAATAAAGGAATATGTGTGTGTGTATGCTGCTACCAACTCCAAAATCAAACAGCTCACCAATACTGAGTGGTTGATTATGCATAAATGTGTACAAGCCTTACAACCTTATGAAGATATCACAAAAAAACTTAGTGACTCCACATCAACAGCAGCTGAAGTGATTCCACTTGTAAAGTCCTTAAAACACACTCTTCAGCATACCACATCAGTAGTTTCTAACCCTGTTGAAGAAACTCATACTTCAGATACAAGCTCTGAAGATGAACCAGGCTCAGGATCAGTGATTGAGTTAAATGAAGACAGACAAGCAACACAGGCAGTAAACTTCATGAAAGAAGTAATGCAAGCTGATGTTGAGAAAAGATTTTCTTGGATTGAAAATGAAGATCTTTACAGAATTGCAACATATATTGACCCAAGATACAAGAGTAAATTTTTTTCTTCAGCTCACGTCACTGATCAAGTAAAATCATCACTTGCCAGAGTATGTGAGGAGCTTCGTCAGACGACTATTCTAGAAGAGGAAGATGGAGAACCAAGAAGGAAACGAAGAAGAGATGATATGAGTGAAACACCTACCACCTGTGGAACATTAGATGAAGCAATGACCTCTATTCTTGCCTCCAGCAGTGATGATGAAGCAGGAAACTCATCTGTAGTAACTTTACTCATGAAAGATATTGAGAAATATCACAGAGAGAAAAGAGTAAGTGGAACAAGTCAAGATAGTTTGCAATGGTGGAAGACAATGAAGACAGTCTACCCTGATTTGGCAAAGGTAGCTTGCCAGTATCTCTCCTGTCCACCAAGTAGCGTTCCTAGTGAGCAGCTGTTTAGTAGTGCTTGCTTGATATATGACGCTAAGCGCAATCGGCTTTTGCCAGAAAAGGTAGATAAGCTACTGTTTTTTAAACGAAACTTGCCCATCTTGAACTTTAAATATTAAGTAATAAATATGTGTTTATAGTATCAGTTCAGTCAGTTGGTTATAGATTTATAGTTAACCACTTTCAAAAGGGTGGAGGTTGGGGAAAGTGGTCGGTGGGATGCACGACGAGTTGGGTCCACGTCCCGCATCCTGGTAACGCACAAAATGTGTGGCTGAAACTCGTCATAAAACTTTATTGTAACAAAAAGTACTTCCACTTTACTTCCACTAGTATACTCTGGAACTCCCTTCCTGCGTCTGTATTTACGTCTTCCTATGACTTAAACACTTTCAAAGAGAGAAGTATCAACTATTAAGACACCATTCGAACTCATTTGGCAGTATTTTGGTTCTCCCACCTTGTTTTTATTTGTTACTTCTCCTGTCTGCATGGTCTGACACTGAAACAGGCTTATTTTTGGGGGGGGTCCTCTTGGTGAGAACGTTTGACGTAAAAACATCCGCATCCGCATTCACAACCGCGAGGATGTCATATTTTGATATCCGCATCCGCATTTGCATCCGCATTTTAGTAGAGACTGATATCCGCATTCACATTTCCATCCGCAAAATGACCTCCGCATACCCATCCGCATCCGCGGATGTCTGAAATTCGACATCCGATACATCTATATATATATATATATATATATATATATATATATATATATATATATATATATATATATATATATATATATATATATATATATATTTATATTTATATACAAATATCTTTTATTAGTATTTTCTTTATTTATTTTGATACGAGTTTACATTATTTTAGGTGTATTTTGTATAAAAAAAATTTATACGTATTTACTTAATTTTATGTGTATTTTGTATATATATTTTTATAGAAATCTACGTTATTTTATGTGTATTCGTATATATATTTTGAAAAAAATTTACATGGTTTTATAAGTATTTTGCATATCTATTTCAATACAAATTTACCTTATTGTATGTGCATTTTGTATATTTATTTTAATACAAATTCAAATATTTTATGTGTGTCTTGGTATATATCTTTTTATAAAAAATGCGTTATTTTATGGGTATTTTGCATCTTAATTTTCATACAAATTTACATTATTTTATTAATATTCTGTGTATTTATTTTGATACGATTTTATATTATTCTATTTGTGTTTTGTATATATATTTTTTATCCATATTTACATTATTTAATGTGTATTTTTTATATATATTTTATACAAATTTACGTTATTTTAAGTGTATTTGTTTATATATTTTCATTCAAATTTACATTATTTTATGTGTATTTTGTAAATGTACTTCAATACAAATTTACCTAATTTTATGTGTATTTTCTATATTTATTTTCATGCAAATTAAAATTATTTTTGTGTATTTTAGTATATAGTTTTATACAAATTTAGGTGATTTTATGTGTATATTGTATATCTATTTTCATGCAAATACACATTCTTTTATAGATATTTTTTGTGACGCGACTTAACATTATATAAGGTGTTTTATATATATATATATATATATATATATATATATATATATATATATATATATATATATATATATATATATATATATATATATATATATATATATATATATATATATATATATATATATATATATATATATATATATTTTTTTTTTTTTTACGTGTTTACATCATTTGATGTGTATTTTGTATATATATTTCTATAGAAATCTACGTTGATTTATGAGTACACTGTTTTATGTGTATTTTGCATATTTTTTCAATACAAATTTACCTTATTGTATATGCATTTTGTATATTAATTTTAATACAAATTTAATTATGCTATGTGTATTTTTGTATATGTATTTTTATAAAAATATGCTTTATTTTATGGGTATTTTGCATTTTTATTTTCATACAAATTTACATTATTTTATTTATAATCAGTTTATTTTTTTTTTAAACAATTCTACATTATTCTATGTGTATTTTGTATATCTATTTTTATACGTATTTACTTAATTTTATGTATATTTTGTATATATATTTTTATAGAAATCTACGTTATTTTATGTGTATTCGTATATTTATTTCAATACAAATTTAAATATTTTATGTGTATTTTGGTATATATATTTTTATAAGAAATGCGCTATTTGATGGGAATTTTGCATCTTTATTTTCATACAAATTTACATTATTTTATTAATATTCGGTGTATTTATTTTGATACAATTTCACATTATTCTATTTGATTTTTGTATATATTTTTTTTATATATATTTACATTATTTAATGTGTATCTTGCATATATATTTCATACAAATTTATTATCTATTATTTATTTTCATACAAATACACATTCTTTTCATGATATTTTGTTTATTTATTTTGACACGAGTTTACCAAGATATGTATATTGTATATATATTTTTATACGTATTTACATAATTTCATGTGTATTTTGTCTATATATATTTCTATAGAAATCTCTGTTATTTTATGTGTATTCGTATATATATTTTGAAACAAATTTACTTTGTTTTATATGTATTTTTGAATATATCTTTCATTACATATTTACCTTACTGTATATGCATTGTGTATATTTATTTCAATACAAATTTAAATATTTTATGTGTATTTTGTTATATATATTTTTATAAAAAAAGCGCTATTTTATTGGAGTTTTGCATCTTTCTTTTCATACAAATTTACATAATTTTATTGATATTTTGTGTATTTATATTGATAGGATTCTGCATTATTCTAGTTCTTTTTTGTATATATTTTTTTATACACATTTACATTATTTAATGTGTATCTTGCATATAAATTTTATACAAATTTACGTTATTTTAAGTGTATTTGTTTATATATTTTCATTCAAATTTACATTATTTTTTGTGTATTTTGTATATGTATTTCAATACAAATTTACCTAATTTTATGTGTATTTTGCATATTTCTTTTCATACAAATTTTAAATATTTTTGTGTATTTTTGTATATAGTTTTATACAAATTTAGTTTATTTGATGTGTGTTTTGTATATATATTTTTATGCAAATTTACTTTATTTTATGTGCATTTTTGTACATATATTTTTTTAGAAATTTGCGTTATTTTATGTGTATTTGTAAATGTTTTCTCATACAAATTTACATTATTTTATTGCTATTTTCTTTATTTATTTTGATACGAATGAAAATAGATATACAAAATATACATAAAATAAACTAAATTTGTATTGAAATATATATACAAAATACATAAAATAATGTAAATTTGTATCAAAATATTTTAACAGATGCGCATAAAATAACGTAAATTTGTTTTAAAATATACAAAATACCCATTAAATAATGTAAATATGTATAAAAAAAATATATACAAAAACAAATAGAATAACGTAAAATCGTATCAAAATAAATACACAGAATATTAATAAAACAATGTAAATTTGTATGAAAATAAAGATGCAAAATACACATTAAATAACGCATTTTTTATAAAAATATATATACCAAAATACACATGAAAAAATGAATTTGTATTGAAATAAATATACAAAATACACATACAATAAGGTAAATCTGTATTGAAATAGATATGCAAAATACATATAAAACAATGTAAATTTGTTTCAAAATATATATACGAATACACATAAAATAACGTAGATTTGTATAAAAATATATATACAAAATACACATAAAATTAAGTAAATACGTATAAGAAAATGTATACAAAATACACATAAAATAATGTAAATTCGTATCAAAATAAATAAACAAAATACCAATAAAAGAATGTGTATTTGTATAAATATAAATATACAAAATGCATATAAAATAACGTAAATTTGTATAAAACTATATACAAAAATACAGAGAAGTAATTAAATTCGTATGAAAATAGATATACAAAATACAGATAAAATAAGCTAAATTTGAATTGAAATGTATATACAAAATACATAAAATAATGTAAATTTGTATCAAAATATTTATAAAAATACATATAATAACGTAAATTTGTTTAAAAATATATAAACAAAATACACATTAAGTAATGTAAATATGTATAAAAAAATATGTACAAAATACACATATAAAATTAGGTTAATTTGTATTGAAATACATATACAAAATACACATAAAATAATGTAAATTTGAAAGAAAATATATAAACAAATACACATATAATAACGTAAATTTGTATGAAATATATATACAAAATACACATTAAAGAATGTAAATATGTATAAAAAAATATATACAAAACACAAATAGAATAATGTAAAATTGTATCAAAATATATACACAGAATATTAATAAAATAATGTAAATTTGAATGAAAATTAAGATGCAAAATACCTATAAAATAACGCATTTTTTATAAAATTATTGATACCAAAATACACATAAAATATTTGAACTTGTATTAAAATAAATATACAAAATGCACATACAATAAGGTAAATTTGTATTGAAATAGATATGCAAAATACATATAAAATAATGTAAATTTGTCTCAAAATATATATACGAATACACATAAACTAACGTAGATTTCTATAAAAATACATATACAAAATATACATAAAATTAAGTAAATACGTATAAAAAAATGTATACAAAATACACATAAAACAATGTAAATTCGTATAAATTTAAATAAACAATATACCAATAAAAGAATGTGTATTTCTATAAATATAAATATACAAAATGCACATAAAATAACGTAAATTTATATAAAACTATATACATAAAATAACGCAAATTTCTATTAAAATATATGTACAAAAATGAACATTAAATAAATTTGCATAAAAATATATATACAAAACACACATTAGATGATGTAAATGAGTATAAAAATATATATACAAAATACCTATGAAATAATCTAAATTCGTATCGAATTAAATTAAGAAATACCAATAAAATAATGTAATTTTGGATGAAAATATATATACAAAATACACATAAAATAACCTAAATACAAATACAAATATACTCATAAAATAATTTAAAATTGAATGAAATAAATATACAAAATAAACATAAAATAAGGTAAATATGTAATGAAATATATGAAAAAATACACATAAATTAATATAAATTTGTATGAAAATATATATACAAATACACATTAAATAACATGAATTTGTATAAAATTTGTATCAAAATATATACTTATACACACAATAAAATAACGTATTTTTTTTATGAAAATGTATATACAATATACACATAAAATAATTTAAATACGTAGAAAAATATATATACAAAAAACACATAAAATAATATAAATATGTATGAAAATATATAAACAAATACACATAAAATAATGTAAATTTGGATAAAATATATATACAAAATGAACATTAAATAATGTAAATATGTATAAAAAATATATATACAAAAAAACACATAGAATAATGTTAAATCGTATCAAAATAAATAAAGAGAATATCAATAAAATAATGTAAATTTGTATGAAAATAAAGATGCAAAATATCAATATAATAACGCATATTTGCATAAAAATATATATACAAAAATACATATAAAATAATTAAATTTGTATTAAAATAAATATACAAAATGCACGTACAATAAAGTAAATTTGTATTGAAATAGATATGCAAAATACACATTAATAATGTAAATTTGTATCAAAATATATATACGAATACTCATAAAATAGAGTAAATTTCTATGAAAATATACATACAAAATAGATATACAAAATACACATATAACTAATTAAATTTGTATTTAAATACATGTACAAAAAACACATAAAATAATATAGATTTGTATGAAATGAAAACAAATACATTTTCTATAAAATATATATACAAAATACACATAGAATAATGTAAAATCATATCAAAATAAATACACAGAATATCTATAAAATAATGTAAATTTGCATGAAAATAAAGATGCAAAATACCCATAAAATAAAGCATATTTTTACAAAAATACATATACAAAAATACACATAGATTAATCAAATTTGTATTAAAATTAATATACAAAATGCACATACAATAAGGTAAATTTGTATTGAGAATATATGCAAAATACACATAAAACAATGTAAATTTGTTTCAAAATATATATACGAATACACATAAAATAACGCAGATTTCTATAGAAATATATATACAAAATACACTTGAAATAATGTAAATACGTGTAAAAATATATATACAAAATACACATTAAATAATGTTAATTCGTGTCAAAATAAATAAACAAAATATCATGAAAAGAATGTGTATTTGTATGAAAATAGATATACAAAATACACATAAAATAACCTAAATTCGTATAAAACTATATACAAAAATGCACAAAAATAATTTAAACTTGTATGAAAATAAATATACAAAAAACATATAAAATTAAGTAAATTTGTATTGAAATACATATACAAAATACACATAAAATAATGTAAATTTGAATAAAAAATATATAAACATATCGACTTAAAATAACGTAAATTTGTATCAAATATATATACAAAAAAACACATTAAATAATGTAAATATGTATAACAAAATATATACAAACACAAATAAAATCATGTAAAATCTTATCAAAATAAATACAGAAAATATTAATAAAATAATGTAAATTTGTATGAAAATTAAGATGCAAAATACCCATAAAATAACGCATTTTTTATAAAAATTTATATACGAAAAAACATAAAAACAAACAAATACACATATAATAACGTAAATTTGTATAAAAATATATAAACAAAATACACATTAAATAATGTAAATACGTATAAAAAAATGTACAAAATACACAAATAATCATGTACTTCGTATCAAAATAAATAGACAAAATACCAATAAAATAATGTAAATTTCTATGAGAAAACATATACAAAATACACATAAATAACGCAAATATCAATAAAAATATATATAATATAATATATTTTTATACAAATTTAAAATATTTAATGTATATTTTGTATATATATTTTATCCAAATTTACGTTATTTTATATGTATTTGTTTATATATTTTCATACAAATTTACATTATTTTATGTGAGTTTTGTATTTGTATTTCAATACAAATTTGCCAAACTTTATGTGTATTTTGCATATCTATTTTCAAACAAATTTAAATTATTTTTGTGTATTTTTGTATATATTTTTTTACAAATTTTAGTTATTTTATTTGTTTTTTGTATATATATTTTCCTACAAATATACATTCTTTTATTGGAATTTTGTGTATTTAATTTTTTACGAACTTACATTATTTTATATGTATTTTGTATATATATTTTTCTAGGTATTTAAATTATTTTATGTGTATTTTATATATCCATTTTCATAAAAATTTACGTTATTTTATTGTGTGTATTCGTATATATTTTGAAACAAATTTTATACAAATTCATGTTATTTTATGTGTATTTGTATATGTATTTTCATACAAACTTATATTATTTATGTGTATTCTTACATATTTTTTATTACAAATTTACCTTATTTTATGTTTATTTTCTATATTTATTTCATTCAATTTTAAATTATTTAATGTGTATATTTGTGTTTGTATTTAGGTTATTTTATGTGTTTTTTCTATATATATTTTCACCCAAAATTACATTATTTTATTGTTATTTTTTTAATTTAACTCGATACGAATTTAGATTATTTCATAGGTATTTTGTATACAAATTTTTATACTCATTTACATTATCTAATGTGTGTTTTGTATATATTTTTTTATGCAAACTAATTTTATGTGCATTTTTGTACATATATTTTTATAGAAACTTAAAACGTTATTTCATGTGTATTTTGTATGTTTTCTCATACAAATTTACATTATTTAATTAGTTTTTTGTTTATTTATTTTGATACGAATGTCTTGATTATTTATGTATTTTGTAAATATTTTTTATACGTATTTACATTAATTAATGTGTATTTTGTTTATATATTTTTTTACAAATTTACGTTATTATATGTGTATTTGTTGAAAATATTTTGAAACGAGTTTACTTTATTTTATGTATTTTGTATATATATTTCAATTCAAATTTAGCTTATTTTGTGTGTATTTTGTATATCTATTTTCATACAAATTTAATTACTTCTGTGTATTTTTGTATATAGTTTTATACAAATTTACGTTATTTTATGTGCATTTTGTATATTTATATTTATACAAATACACACTCTCTTATTGGTATTTTGTTTATTTATATTTATATGAATTTACATCATTTTGTGTATTTTGTATACATTTTTGATTCGTATTTACTTAATTTTATTTGTATTTTGTATATATATATATTTATATATATATATCTATATATATATATATATATATATATATATATATATATATATATATATATATATATATATATATATATATATATATATATATTTATAGAAATTACGTTATTTTATGTGTATTCGTATATATATTTTGAAACAAATTTACATTGTTTTATATGTATTTTGCATATCTATTTCAATACAAATTTTCCTTATTGTATGTGCATTTTGTATATTTATTTTAATACAAATTCAAATATTTTATGTGTATTTTGGTATATATAATTTTATAAAAAATACGTTATTTTAGAGGTATTTTGCATCTTAGTTTTTATACAAATGTACATTATTTTATTAATATTCTGAGTATATATTTTGATACGATTTTATATTATACTATTTGTGTTTTGTATATATTTTTTTTACATATTTTCATTATTTAATGTGTATTTTTTATATATATTTTATACAAATTAACGTTATTTTAAGTGTATTTTTTTATATAATTTCATTCAAATTTACATTATTTTAGGTGTATTTTGTATATGTATTTCAATACAAATTTACCTAATTTTATGTGTATTTTGTATATTTATTTTCATACAAATTTAAAATATTTATGTGTTTTTTTGTATAAACATTTTGAGTAAATTTCTATGAAAATATATATTCAAAATACATATAAGATTATGTAAACAAGTATAAAAAAAATATATATCAAATACACCTAAAAAAATGAAAATTCGTATCAAAATAAATAAACAAAATTCCGATAAAAGAACGTATATTTGAAGGAAAATAAATATACAAAATATACATAAAATTACGAAAATTTGAATAAAAATATATACAAAAAAACAAAAAAATAAATTTCAGTTTGTATGAAAATAGATATACAAAATACACATATAATTAGTTAAATTTGTATTTAAATACATGTACAAAATACACATAAAATAATGTAAATTTGTATGAAATGAAAACAAATTCACATAAAATAACATACATTTGTATAAAATAGATATACAAAATATACATAGAATAATGTAAAATCGTATCAAAATAAATACACAGAATATCAATAAAATAATGTAATTTTGTATGAAAATAAAGATGCAAAATACCCATAAGATAAAGGATATTTTTTTAAAAATACATATACAAAAATACACATAGAATAATTAAATTTGTATTAAAATAAATATACAAAATGCACGTACAATAAGGTAAATTTGTATTGAAAAAATATACAAAATGCACATAAAAGTGTAAATTTGTTTAAAAATCTATATACGAATACACATAAAATAACGTAGATTTCTATAGAAATATATATACAAAATACAAATGAAATGATGTAAATACGTATAAAATTATATACAAAATACACATTAAATAATTTAAATTCGCGTCAAAATAAATAAACAAAATATCAATAAAAGAATGTGTATTTGTATGAAAATAGATATACAAAATACTCATAAAATAACCTAAGTTTGTATAAAACTATATACAAAAATACACAAAAATAATTTAAATTTGTATGAAAATAAATATACAAAATACACATAAAATTAGGTAAATTTGTATTGAAATACATATACAAAATACACATAAAATAATGGAAATTTGAATGAAAATATATAAACATATACACTTAAAATAACGTAAATTTGTATCAAATATATATATAAAATACACATTAAATAATGTAAATATGTATAAAAAAATTATATACAAAACACAAATAGAATAATGTAAAATCGTATCAAAAATAAATACACAGAATATTAATAAAATAATGTAAATTTGTATGAAAATAAAGATGCAAAATAGCCATCAAATAACGCATTTTTTTTAAATATATATACCAAAATACACATAAAATATTAAAATTTGTATTAAAATAAATATAAAAAATGCACATACTATAGGTAAATTTGTATTGAAAAAGATATGCAAAATACATATAAAACAATGTAAATTTGTTTCAAAATATATATACGAATACACATAAAATAACGTAGATTTCTATAAAAATATATACAAAATACACATAAAATGAAGTAAATACGTATAAGAAAATGAATACAAAATACACATAAAAATCGTATCAAAATAAATAAACAAAATACCAGTAAAAGAATGTGTATTTGTATAAATATAAATATACAAAATACACATTAAATATCGTAAATTTGTATAAAACTATATACAAAATACACAGAAGTAATTAAATTTGTATGAAAATATATATACAAAATACAGCTAAAATAAGCTAAATTTGAATTGAAATGTACATACAAAATACATAAAATAATGTAAATCTGTATCAAAATATTTATACAAATACATATAATAACGTAGATTTGTTTAAAAATATATAAACAAAATACACATTAAGTAATGTAAATACGTATAAAAAATATGTACAAAATACACACAATTTAACTACTTTTGTGTATTTTTGTATATAGTTTTATATAAATTTACGATATTTTATGTGTATTTTGTATATTTATTTTTATACAAACACACATTTTTTTATTGGTATTTTGTTTATTTATTTTGATAAGAATTTACATTATTTTATGTGTATTTTGTATACATTTTTTTATACGTATTTGCTTCATTTTATGTGTATTTTGTATATATATTTTTTTAGAAATCTACGTTATTTTATGTGTATTCGTATATATATTTTTAAACAAATTTTACATTGTTTTATATGTATTTTGCATATCTATTTCAATATAAATTTACCTTATTGTATGTGCATTTTGTATATTTATTTTAATATAAATTTAAAAAAAATATATGTATTTTGGTATATATATTTAAAAAAAAAGCGTTATTTTGTGGATATTTTGCTCCTTTATTTTCATACAAATTTACATTATTTTATTAGTATTCTGTGTATTTATTTTGCTACGATTTTACATTATTCTATTTGGGTTTTGTATATATTTTTTTTATACATATTTACATTACTTAATGAGTATTTTGTATAGATATTTTATACAAATTTACGTTATTTTAAGTTTATTTGTTTATGCCTTTTCATTCAAATTTACATTAATTTATATGTATTTTGTAAATGTATTTCAATACAAATTTACTTAATTTTATGTGTATTTTGTATACTTATTTTCAAACAAATTTAAATTATTTTTGTGTATTTTTTTATATAGTTTTATACAAATTTACGTTATTTTATGTGTATTTTGTATATCTATTTTCATACAAATACACATTCTTTTATTGATATTTTGTTTATTTATTTTGACACGAATTAACATTATTTAATGTCTATTTTGTATATATATTTTTATACGTATTTACAGCATCTCAAGTGTATTTTGTATATATATATATCTATAGAAATCTGCGTTATTTTATGTGTATTCGTATATATATTTTAAAACAAATTTACATTGTTTTATGTGTATTTTGCATATTTTTTTAATAAAAATATACCTTATTGTATGTGCATTTTGTATATTAATTTTACTACAAATTTAATTATTGAATGTGTATTTATGTATAGGTATTTTTATAAAAAAATATTCTTTATTTTATTGGTATTTTGCATCTTTATTTTCATGCAAATTTACATTATTTTATTGATATTTTGTGTATTTATTTTGATACGATTTTACATTATTTTCTATGTGTATTTTGTATATATATTTAATACAAATGTACGTTATTTTATGTGTATTTGTTTTCATTTCATACAAATTTTCATTATTTTATGTGCATTTTGTACATGTACAAATTTGTCCAAATTTAACTAATTATATGTGTATTTTGTATATCAATTTTCATAAGAATTTAAATTATTTTTGTTTTTTTGTATATATTTTTATACAAATTTTCGTTATTTTAAGTGTATTTTGTATATTTATTTTCCTACAAATATACGTTCTTTTAGCGGAATTTTGTTTGTTTATTTTGATACGAATTTACATTATTTTAGGTGTATTTGGTATATATATTTTTATACTATTTGCATCATTTTATATTTATTTTGTATGTATATTTTCATAGAAATTTACTCTATTTTATTTGTATTCGTATATATATTTTGATACAAATTTACATTATTGATGTGTATTTTGCATATGTATTTCAATACAAATTTACTTTATTGTATATGCATTTTGTATATTTATTTCAATACAAATTTAATTATTTCATGTGTATTTTTGTATATATATATTTTTATGCATATATGCGTTATTATATGGGTATTTTGCATCTTTATTTTCATACAAATTTAAATTATTTTATCGATATTCTGTCTATTTATTTTGATACGATTTAACATTATTCTACGTGTATTTTTTATATATATTTTTATACATATTTAAATTATTTAATGTATATTTTGTATATATATTTTATCCAAATTTACGTTATTTTATGTGTATCTTTTTATATATTTTCATACAAATTTACATTATTTTATATGTATTTTGTATATGTATTTCAATACAAATTTGCCTAACTTTATGTGTATTTTGCATATCTATTTTCAAAATTTTTTTAATTCTTTTTGTGTATTTTTGTATTTATTTTGATACAAATTTTAGTTATTTTATTTGTATTTTGTATATATATTTTCCTACAAATATACAATCTTTTATTATAAATTTGTTTATTTATTTTGATACGAGTTTACATTATTTTATGTGTATTTTGTATATATATTTTTCTACGTATTTACATTATTTTATGTGTATTTTGTATATATATTTTAATAAAAATTTACATTATTTTATTGTGTGTATTCCTATTTATTTTGATACAAATTTTATACAAATTCATATTATTTTATAAGTATTTGTATATATATTTTCATAAAAATTTATATTATTTTACGTGTATTTTTATATATTTTTCATTACAAATTTACCTTATTTTATGATTATTTTGTATATTTATTTCATTCAATTTTAAATTATTTTATGTGTATATTTGTATTTGTATTTACGTAATTTTATGTGTATTTTCTATATATATTTTCATCCAAAATTACATTATTTTATTGGTATTTTCTTTATTTAACTCGATACGAATTTAGATATTTTTCATAGGTATTTTGTATACATATGTTTATACTCATTTACATTATGTAATGTGTGTTTTGTATTTTTTTTTTAATGCAAATCTATTTTATGTGCATTTTTTTACATATATCTTTATAGAAATTTATTTATTTTATGTGTATTTAGTATGTTTTCTCATAAAAATTTACATTATTTTATTGGTATTTTGTTTATATATTTTGATACGAATTACATGATTATATGTGTATTTTGTATATATTTTTTTAGACGTAATTACATTATTTAATGTGTATTTTGTTTATATATTTTTATATAAAATTTACGTAATTATATGTGTATTTGTAAAAATATTTTGATACAATTTACTTTATTTTATGTATTTTGTACATATATTTCAATTCAAATTAAGCTTACTTTGTGTGTATTTTGTATATCTATTTTCATACAAATTTAATTACTTCTGTGTATCTTTCTATATTGTTTTATACAAATTTACCTTATTTTATGTGCATTTTGTATATTTATATTTATACAAATATGCAAAATCCATATAAAACAATGTAAATTTCTTTCAAAATATATATACAAATACACATAAAATAATGTAGATTTCTATAAAAATATATATACAAAATACACATAAAATGAAGTAAATACGTATAAGAAAATGTATACAAAATACACATAAAATAATTTAAATTCGTATCAAAATAAATAAACAAAATGCCAATAAAAGAATGTGTACTTGTATAAATATAAATATACAAAATACACATAAAATAACGCAAAATTGTATAAAACTATATACAAATTTGCCTAATATCATGTGTATTTTGCATATCTATTTTCAAACAAATTTTTAAAAAAATTTGTGTATTTTTGTATACATTTTTATACAAATTTTTGTTATTTTATTTGTATTTTGTATATATATTTTCCTACAAATATACATTCTTTTAGAGGAAATTTTGTTTATTTATTTTGATACGAATTTACATTATTTTATGTGTATTTTGTATAAATATTTTTCTATGTATTTACATTACTTAATGTGTATTTTGTATATATATTTTCATAAAAATTTACGTTATTTTATTGTGTGTATTCGTATATATTTTGATACAAATTTACTTTATTTTATGTGTTTTTTGCATATCTATTTCAATAAAAATCTACCTTATTGTATGTGTATTTTGTATATTTATTTTAATACAAATTTCATTATTTTATGTGTATTTTTGTATATATTTTTTTTTTAAATATGAGTTATTTTATGGGTATATTGCATCTTTAATTTTATAATTTTTTACATTACGTACATATCTTTTATTCGTATTTACATTATTTAATGTGTATTTTGTTTATATATTTTTATACAAATCTACGTTATTATATGTGTATTTGAATATATATTTTTATACAAATTTACATCATTTTATGTATTTTCTATATTTATTTCAATTCAAATTTAGCTTATTTTATGTGTCTTTTGTATATCTATTTTCATACAATTTTTTTTATTTTTTTTATTTTTGTATATAGTTTTATACAATTTTACGTTATTTTATGTGTATTTTGTATATTTATATATATACAAGTGCACATTCTTTTATTGGCATTTAGTTTATTTATTTTGATACGAATTTACATTATTTTATATGTATTTTGTATACATTTTCTTATACGTATTTACTTCATTTTATGTGTATTTTGTATATATATTTTTATAGAAATCTACGTTATTTTATGTGTATTCGTATATATATTTTGAAAGAAATTTACATTGTCTTATTTGTATTTTGCATATCTATTTCAATACAAATTTACCTTATTGTATGTTCATTTTGAATATCTATTGTAATACAAATTTAAATATTTTATATGTATTTTGGTATATATATTTTCATAAAAAATGAGTTGTTTTATGGGTATTTTGCATCTTTATTTTCATACAAATTTACATTATTTTATTAATATTCTGTGTATTTATTTTGATACTATTTTACATTATTCTATTTGTCTTTTGTATATATTTTTTTATACATATTTACATTATTTAATGTGTATTTTATATATATATTTCATACAAATTTACGTTTTTTTAAGTGTATATGTTTACATATTTTCATTCAAATTTAAATTATTTTATGTTTATTTTGTATATGTATTTCAATACAAATTTACCTAATTTTATGTGTATTTTGTATTCCTTTTTTCATAGAAATCTAATTTATTTTTGTGTATTTTTTTATGGAGTTTTATACAAATTTATAATATTTAACGTGTATTTTGTATATCTATTTTCATACAAATACACATTCTTTTATTGATATTTTGTTTATTTATTTTGACACGAGTTTACATTATGTAATGTGTATTGTGTATATATATTTTTATATATATATATATATATATATATATATATATATATATATATATATATATATATATATATATATATATATATATATATATATATATATATATATATATATATATATATATATATTATATGTGTATTTTGTATATTTATAATTATACAAATACACATTCTTTTATTAGTATTTTGTTTATTTATTTCGATACGAGTTTACATTATTTTATGTGTATTTTTACACGTATTTACTTCATTTTATGTGTATTTTGTATATATATCTTTATACAAATCTGCGTTATTTTATGTGTTTTCGTATATATATTTTGAAACAAATTTACATTGTTTTATATGTATTTTGCATATCTATTTCAATACAAATTTACCTTATTGTGTGTGCATTTCGTATATTTATTTAAATACAAATTCAAATATTTTATAAAAAATGCGTTATTTAATGGGTATTTTGCATTTTTATTTTCATGCAAATTTATATTATTTTATTAATATTCTGTGTATTTATTTTGATACGATTTTACATTATTGTATTTGTGTTTTGTATATCTTTTTTTTATACATATTTACATTATTTAATGTGTATTTTGTATATATATTTCATACAATTTTACGTTATGTTAAGTGTATTTGTTTATATATTTTCATTCAAACTTACATTATTTTATGTGTATTTTGTATATGTATTTAAATACAAATTTTCCTAATTTTATGTGCATTTTGCATATCTATTTTCAAAAAATTTAAATAATTTTTGTGTGTTTTTGTATATATTTTTATACAAATTTTAGTTATTTTATTTGAATTTTATATATATATTTTCCTACAAATATACATTCTTTTATTGGAATTTTATCTATTTATTCTGATACGAATTTACTTTATTTTATGTGTATTTTGTATATATATTTTTCTACGTATTTACATTATTTTATGTGTATTTTCTATTGTATTCGTATATAATTTGATACAAATTTTATACAAATTCATGTTATTTTATGTGTATTTGTATATATGTTTTCATACAAATCTACATTATTTTATGTGCATTTTAACATATATTTCATTACAAATTAACCTTATTTTATGTTTATTTTGAATATTTATTTCCTTCAATTTTAAATTATTTTATGTGTATATATGTATTTTCACTTTGGTTATTTTATGTGTATTTTCTATATATATTTTCATCAAAAATTACATAATTTTATTGGTATTTTGTTAGTTTAATTCGATACGAATTTAGATTATTTCATAGGTATTTTGTATACATATTATTATGCGCATTTACATTATTTAATGTGTGTTTTGTATATTTATTTTTATGCAAATTTACTTTATTTTATGTGTATTTGTATGAATATAAATATACAAAATGCACATAAAATAAGGTAAATTTATATAAAACAATATACAAATATACACAAAAGTAATTAAATTTGTATGAAAATAGATATACAAAATACACACAAAATAAGCTTAATTTGAATTGAAATATATGTACAAAATACATAAAATAAAGTAAATTTGTATCAAAATATTTCTACAAATACACATATAATTACGTAAATTTTATATAAAAATATATAAACAAAATACACATTAAATAATGTAATTACGTATAAAAAAATATATACAAAATACACATATAATCATGTAATTCGTATCAAAATAAATAAACAAAATACCAATAAAATAATGTAAATATAGAAAATACACATAAAATAAAAAAGTTTCTATAAAAATATATGTACAAAAATGCACATAAAATAAATTTACATTAAAAAATATATACAAAACACACATTACATAATGTAAATGAGTATAAACATATGTATACAAAATACCTATGAAAGAATTTAAATTCGTATCGAGTTAAATAAAGAAAATACCAATAAAATAATGTAATTTTGGATGAAAATATATATAGAAAATACACATAAAATTACGTAAATACAAATACAAATATACACATAAAATAATTTAAAATTGAATGAAATAAATATACAAAATAATCATAAAATAAGGTAAATTTGTAATGAAAAATATGTAAAAATACACGTAAAATAATATAAATTTGTATGAAAATATATATACAAATACATATAAAATTACATGAATTTGTATAAAATTTGTATCAAAATAAATAGGAATACACAAAATAAAATAAATTAAATTTTTATTAAAATATATATACAAAATACACATAAAATAATGTAAATACGTAGAAAAATATATATACAAAATACACATAAAATAATGTAAACTCTTATCAAAATAAATAAACAAAATTATAATAAAAGATTGTATATTTCTAGGAAAATATATATACAAAATACAAATAAAATTACTAAAATTTGTATAAAAATAAATACAAAAATACACAAAAATAATTTATATTTGTTTGAAAATATATATGCAAAATACACATAAAGTTAAGCAAATTTGTATTGAAATACATATACAAAATACACATAAAATAATGTAAATTTGTATGAAAATATATAAACAAATACACATAAAATAACGTAAATTTAGATAAAATATATATACAAAATATACATTAAATAATTTAAATATGTATAAAAATATATATACAAAATACACATGGAATAATGTTAAATCGTATCAAAATAAATAAACAGAATATCGATAAAATAATTTAAATTTGTATGAAAATAAAGATGCAAAATACCCATATAATAACGCATATATGCATAAAAATATATATACAAAAATACACATGAAATAATTAAATTTGTATTGAAATAAATATACAAAATGCATATACAATAAAGTAAATTTGTATTGAAATACATATGCAAAATACACATCAATAAAGTAAATTTGTATCAAAATATATTACGAATACACGTAAAATAGAGTAAATTTCTATGATAATATACCTACAAAATACATATAAAATGATGTAAATAGTACAAAAATATATATACCAAATACACCTAAAATAATGTAAACTCGTTTCAAAATAAACAAACAAAATTCCGTTAAAGAACGTATATTTGTAGGAAAATAAATATACAAAATACACTTAAAATAACGAAAATTTGTATAAAAATATATACAAAAAAAACAAAAATAATTTCAATTTTTATTAAAATTGATATATACAAAATACACATATAATTAGTTACATTTGTACAAATTTGTACATGTACAAAATACACATAAAATAATGAAAATTTGTATGAAATGAAAACAAATACACATAAAATAACGTACTTTTGTATTAAATATATATACAAAATACACATAGAAAATAATGTAAAATCGTATCAAAATAAATACACAAAATATCAATAAAATAATGTAAATTTGTATGAAAATAAAGATGCAAAATACCAATAAAATAAAGCATATTTTTATAAAAATACATATACATAAATACACATTCAATAATTAAATTTGTAGTAAAATTAATATACAAAATGCACATACAATAAGGTATATTTTTATTAAAAAAAATATGCAAAATACACATAAAACAATGTAAATTTGTTTCAAAATATATATACGAATACACATAAAATAACACAGATTTCTATAGAAATATATATACAAAATACACTTGAGATGCTGTAAATACGTATAAAAATATATATACAAAATAAACATTAAATAATGTAAATTCGTGTCAAAATAAATAAACAAAATATCAATAAAAGAATGTGTATTTGTATGAAAATAGATATACAAAATACACATAAAATAACGTAAATTTGTATAAAACTATATACAAAAATACACAAAAATAATTTAAATTTGTTTGAAAATAAGTATACAAAATACACATAAAATTAGGTAAATTTGTATTGAAATACATTTTCAAAATACACATAAAATAATGTAAATTTGAATGAAAATATATAAACAAATACACTTAAAATAACGTAAATTTGAATAAAATATATATACAAAATACACATTAAGTAATGTAAATATGTATAAAAAAATATATACAAAACCCAAATAGAATAATGTAAAATCGTAACAAAATAAATACACAGAATATTAATAAAATAATGTAAATTTGTATGAAAATAAAGGAGCAAAATATTCATAAAATAAAGCATTTTTTTTATAAATATATATACCAAAAGACATATGAAATATAAAAATTTGTATTAAAATAAATATACAAAATGCACATACAATAAGGTAAATTTATATTGATATGCAAAATACATATAAAACAATGTAAAATTTGTTTCAAAATATATATACGAATACACATAAAATAACGTAGATTTCTATAAAAATATATATACAAAATACACATAAAATGAAATAAATACGTATTAAAAAATGTATACAAAATACACATAAAATAATTTAAATTCGTATCAAAATAAATAACCAAATACCAATAAAAAAATGTGTATTTGTATAAAAATAAATATACAAAATACACATAAAATATCGCAAATTTATATAAAACTATATACAAAAATACACAAAAGTAGTTAAATTTGTATGAAAATAGATATACAAAATACACATAATATATATATATATATATATATATATATATATATATATATATATATATATATATATATATATATATATATATATATATATATATATATATATATATATATATATATATATATATATACAAAATACATCAAATAATGTAAATTTGTATCAAAATATTTATACAAATACACATATAATAACGTAAATTTGTATAAAATCACATAAACAAAATACACATTAAATAATGTAAATACGTATGAAAAAATATGTAGAATATACACATATAATCATGTAATTCGTATCAAAATAAATAAACAAAATACCAATAATATAATGTAAATTTGTTTGAGAAAACATATACAAAATACATATAAAATAAACGCTAATTTCTTTAAAAATATATGTACAAAAATGCACATTAAATAATGTAAATGCGTATAAAAAAATGTATTAAAAATACCTTTGAAATAATCTAAATTCGTATCGAATTAAATTAACAAAATACCAATAAAATAATGTAGTTTTGGATGAAAATGTTTATAGAAAATACAAATAAAATAACCTAAATACAAATACAAATATACACATAAAATAATTTAAAATTGAATGAAATGAATATATGAAACAAACTTAAAATAAGGTAAATTTGTAATGAAATAGATGTAAAAATACACATAAAATAATTTAAATTTGTGTGAAAATATGTATTCAAATACACATAAAATAACATGAATTTGTATAAAATTTGTATCAAAATATATACGAGAGCACACAATAAAATAACGTAAATTTTTATGAAAATATATATCCAAAATACACATGAAATAATGTAAATACGTAGAAACATATATATACAAAATACACATATAGTAATGGAAATTCGTATCAAAATATATAAACAAAATTGCAATAATAGAATGTATATATGTAGAAAAATATATATACAAAATACAAATAAAATAACTAAAATTTGTATAAAAATTTATACAAAAATACGCAAAAATAATTTAAATTTTTTTGAAAATAGATAGGCAAAATACACATAAAATTAGGAAATTTTGGATTGAAATGCATATACAAAACTCTCATAAAATAATGTAAATCTGTATGAAAATCTATAAACAATGTATTTAAATACATTTACAAAATACACATCAAATACTGTAAATTTGAATTAAAATATATATACAAATACACTTAATATATATATATATATATATATATATATATATATATATATGTATATATATATTTATATATATATATATATATATATATATATATATATATATATATATATATATATATATATATATATATATATATATAAAATCACATTAAATAATGTAAACATGTATACAAAAATATATACAAAACACAAATAGAATAATGTAAAATCGTATCAAAATAAATAAACAGAATATTAATAAAATAATGTAAATTTGTATGAAAATTAAGATGCAAAATACCCCAAAAATAGCGCATTTTTTATAAAAATATATATACCAAAACACACATAAAATATTTTAATTTGTATTAAAATAAATACACGAAATGCACACACAATAAGGTAAATTTGTATTGAAATAGATATGCAAAATACATATAAAACAATGTAAATTTGTTTCAAAATATATATACGAATACACATAAAATAACGCATATTTCTATAAAGATATATATACAAAATACACATAAAATGAAGTAAATACGTATAAAATTACACATAAAATAATGTAAACTCGTATCGAAATAAATAAACAAAATACTAATAAAAGAATGTGTATTTGTATAAATATAAATATACAAAATACACATAAAATAACGTAAATTGATATAAAAGTATATACAAAAATGCACAAATTTAGTTTATTTTATGTGTATTTTGTATATCTATTTTCATACAAATTTAACTACTTTTGTGTATTTTTGTTTATAGTTTTATATAAATTTACAATATTTTATGTGTATTTTGTATATTTATTTTTATTTTTTTTATTGGTATTTTGTTTATTTATTTTGATACGAATTTACATTATTTTATGTGTATTTTGTATATATTTTTTTATACGTACTTACTTCATTTTATGTGTATTTTGTATATATATTTATATAGAAATCTACGTTGTTTTATGTGTATTCGTATATATATTTTGAAACAAATTTTACATTGTTTTATATGTATTTTGCATATCTATTTCAATATAAATTTACCTTATTGTATACAAAATATACATAAAATTAGGTAAATTTGTATTGAAATACATATACAAAATACACATAAAATAATGTAAATTTGAATGAAAATATATAAATAAATATATATATATATATATATAGATATATATATATATATATATATATATATATATATATATATATATATATATATATATATATATATATATATATATATATATATATATATATATATATATATATATATATATATATATATATATATATATATATATATATATAAAATACACATTAAATTGTGTAAATTTGTATAAAAGATATGTGGGTTATTTAAAAATTTAAGAAATTAAAGATGCAATATACCCATAAAATATATCATATTTAAAAAAAAAATATATAAAAAAATACACATAAAATAATTAAATTTGTATTAAAATAAATATACAAAATACACATACAATAAGGTAGATTTTTATTGAAATAGATATACAAAAAACATAAAATAAAGTAAATTTGTATCAAAATATATACGAATACACACAATAAAATAACGTAAATTTTTATGAAAATATATATACAAAATACACATTAAATAATGTAGATACATAGAAATATATATATACAAAATACACATAAAATAATGTAAATTCGTATCAAAATAAATAAACAAAATTTCTTCTAAAAGAATGTATATTTGTAGGAAAATATATATACAAAATACAAATAAAATAATAAAAATTTGTATAAAAATATATACAAAAACACACAATTTTTTTTTAAATTGTTTGAAAATAGATATGCAAAATACACATGAAATTAGGCAAATTTTTATTTAAATACATATACAAAATACACATAAAATAATGTAAATTTGTATGAAACTATATAAACAAATACTCATAAGATAACGTAAATTTCCATAAAATATATGTACAAAATATAAATTAAATAATGTACATATGTCTAAAAATATGTATACAAAATACACAGAATAACGTAAAATCGTATCAAAATAAATAAACAGACCATCAATAAAATAATGTAAATTTGTATGAAAATAAAGATGCAAAATACCCATATAATAACGCATATTTGTTTAAAAATATATATACAAAAATACACATAAAATAATTAAATTTGTATCAAAATAAATATACAAAAGGCACATACAATAAAGAAAATTTGTATTGAAATAGATATGCGAAATACACATAAATAATGTAAATTTGTATCAAAATAGATATACGAATACACATAAAATAGAAAATTTATATGAAAATATATATTAAAAATACATATAAAATTATGTAAATAAGTATAAAAATATATATATATATCAAATACACCTAAAATAATGAAAATTCGTATCAAAATCAATAAACAAAATTCCGATAAAAGAACGTACAAATTTACATTATTTTATGTGTCTTTTGTACATGTATTTAAATACAAATTTAACTAATTATATGTGTATTTTGTATATCTATTTTCATACAAATTGAAATTTATTTTATTTTCGTAATTTTATGTGTATTTTGTATATTTATTTTCCCACAAATATACGTTCTTTTATCGGAATTTTGTTTATTTATTTTGATACCAATTTTCTTTCTTTTTTTAGGTGTATTTGATATATATATTTTTATACTTATTTATATAATTTTATATATATTTTGAATATATATTTTCATAGAAATTTACTCTATATGTATATACAAAAAAACACAAAAATAATTTAAATTTGTATGAAAATAAATATACAAAATACACATAAAATTAGGTAAATTTGTATTGAAATACATATACAAAATACACTTAAAATAATGTAAATTTGAATGAAATTATATAAACAAATACACTTAAAATAACGTTAATTTTTATAAAATATATATAAAAGTACACATTAAATAATGTAAATATGTATAAAAAAATATATACAAAAGACAAATAGTATAATATAAAATCGTATCAAAATATATACACAGAATATTAATAAAATAATGTACATTTGTATGAAAACTAAGATGCAAAATACCTATAAAATAACGCTTTTTTTTTTAATTATATATACCAAAATACACATAAAATATTTGAATTTGTATTAAAATAAATATACAAAATGCACATACAATAAGGTAAATTTGTATTGAAATAGATATGCAAAATACATATAAAACAATGTAAATTTGTTTCAAAATATATATACGAATACACATAAAATATCGTAGATTTCTATAAATATATATATATACAAAATATAAATAAAATTAAGTAAATACGAATCAAAAATGTATACAAAATACACATAAAATAATGTAAATTCGTATAAATATAAATAAACAAAATACCAATAAGAGAATGTGTATTTGTATAAATATAAATATACAAAATACACATAAAATAACGTAAATTTGTATAAATCTATATAAAAAAATACACAGAAGTACTTAAATTTGTATGAAAATAGATATACAAAATAAACACAAAATAAGCTAAATTTGAATTGAAATATATATACAAAATACATAAAATAAAGTACAAATTTAATTATTCTATGTGTATTTTTATATGTATTTACAAAAAACTGCTTTATTTTATGAGTTTGCATCTTTATTTCAAGGCCAAATTTACATTATTTTATTGATATTCTGTATTTATTTGATACGATTTTCTCCATTATTCTATGTATATTTTGTATATATATATCATACTAAATGAACGTTATTTTATGTGAATTTGTTTTCATTTCATACAAATTTAATTGGTTTTTATGTTCTGAGACAGTCGTGACGACTGTCGGGGCCATTTTTCATTTTTTTACCGTTTCCAGTCGGCACAGTCGTCGGTGCCGACTACTAAGAATGATGAGGGACTGTCGTGACGACAGTCTTCGCCTAATGAAGTACGTTCGTGACGACTGTCGGCTCAGAAATATTGGCTAACGCTGCCGCCATCAGGAAAGTAATATTTTCATTTTGCAATCATAAGCACAACAACAACTTCTGGGCATGGTTACGTTTCACTGGCACATATTTGGGAGCCGCACAGCACGCACGCACTCCTGCTGCCTCTCTCTTGGGTTGAATGACACTACTAGAGTTGTCACCCTGAGGTCAGAAAAATGTGGAATGCAACATCTCACTCTCCAATACGGAATGGATCCATATTTAAGGGAACGGGTTGCAACCCTAAACTTTCTCGAGCATGCCATAAGTGACAGCCACTGCACGCTGCTGGTGGAGGCAAGATGAAGGAGAGAAGGACGTTACGTCGCGTATTTTACACGTATCTTAGGACGAACTTTGACAAATTTTACGGACTGGTTTTGTAATTAACCGAAAAATGCACTCACTATAATTTTAAAATACTGAATTTTATCTGCTTGACCATTCAGACAACCAAATGCGGAACAAACGGCGTTCCGTATTGGTTTAAAACGGAACTCTACATTTCACTCTCGAATACAGAACGATTCCGTATTTTAAGGAATGGGTGGCAACCCCAGAAGTAGACACAATGTAGTTTCGGCCCATTATAGCCTATATACCCCAGGACCCATGAAGACTGCTATTAAGATGTCTACGGCCAAAATATCCCTTTAAATTTTTGGGTAGAATTCGGCGACAGTCGGCAAGGTTGTCGCCAAGACAGTCACGAAGACCGTCGGGAAGACCTTCGGCCAACTCCTTGCCAACTGTTGGCCAACTAGTTGACAGACAATCTGCAAGACTGTCGTCAAAACCGTCTGCGACTGTCGGCCAATCGGTCGGCTGATTCGTGGTTGTCGTAGACATGGCACAATTTCAAAAAATGACCGTTGAGACTCGTCTTGAGACTAATTGCCAGCATGTCGCAGACATGCTGACAACTAGTTGGCCGAATGTCCCAGACAGTCGGCAATCATACTAGCCGACACCAAGACGCCAAAAAAAAACCGCCCCTAATTCTTGGAGCGTGGGGGCCGACTTGTCAGATCCAAAAGTCGCTGTGTTGTCGTGGCCCAGAGTCGGCACAGTGTGAACGGGGCCCTCACGACCCCACACTCCCCTCCCGACGTCAGCTCAGCCTTCGGCGACCGTTTCTAGACCTCTTTCAAGACATGCCCGACCCTTTAACATCAACACCAAAGATCTCGTGTACCCACGAGTCGTGGGTAGTCGTG